>NC_080074.1:36497799-36805878 GCF_949987535.1 Balaenoptera acutorostrata
GTTAGAGGTCAGAACATGTTCTTTCATGGTTTGGTTCTCTGAGAAACCTCACAAATCCCCAATGATAAGCTTCACTTATTTCTATATATTCTTCTAATAACATTTATCTTAGCCTACTCTGTTAGGTGCCTTTTCCTTCTATGTTATACTTTTGCCATCTCCTTGTTTATATTCCTAGTATCTAGCAGAATACTTGCCATATAGTAAATACTAAAAATATACAGAGTATGTCCTCTACTTTTTAAACTATTTTCCATATTTCTAGATTATAGTATGGAGGAGGGGTAAGCATAAATCTCTACAGTACTTCTGATTTGAAATGCAAATATAACTAAAAGAGGAAATGAATGGATTTGCTGAAGCCCTCACTTAGAAGGCTCTAGAAAAGAACGAGGTACAGAAGAGGAAGGGAAATTTTGATAGTGCTGCCAAGAAAGGGAACCCCATGTAGAGTCACAGAGAAGGTGGTGTTGGGAATTATAAAATCACAGCACACTGCTTACTTTACAACCATTTAGAAAGTTCAAATATCTAGCTCAAGGTTATTAAGTTAATAGATCTTATGTTAGACCACAAAACAAGTCTTAATAAATTTAAGAAGATTGAAATCATATCAATCATCTTTTCCGACCTCATCGTTTTACATTCTTGCAAATCTCTTCAATGTTCAGCTTAATAGAAAATGAGTGGAATCTCGTATCTGCTTCCTTCCATCTCTTGCAATAAGACACATCATATAGTCTCTAGAAAACTCCATTATACATTCATAGAAAATGAAAGATAAAAGAGCAAATGACATCTTAGTATTTTTGTGAAATTAGTTTTGATTTATAAAAAGTTTTTAGAGGCCCCCAAAGGAACTCAGACCTCACTTTGAGAACTACTTCTGTAGCAGATATTTAAAATAACATTCTGGCACTTTTCTATTGCTTGTGGAGGAGGCTGTAGCCAAAATATGTTTTTCTTCCTATATCTGAGTTCTTTTACATAGCTAAATGTGTATAAGATTCTTTCTTTGTACTTGAATTTTATTAACTTCACCAAGATATGCTTTGTTATTTTTTGTTCTTTATCAGTTTATCATGACTAAGCTCTGACCTTTTAGACAACAATTGAAGGCCCTCTTTCATACAAGACACCTATTCCTTTATGTTTATGTCAGACCTTCTCTGTATGTCATAGTTACTTAAGAATTTCTGTTGATCTTTTAAATTTTTTATGGTGATATATTCTGCAAGTCTGTCATCCATAATTGACTTTGCAGGCAACCCATTTCTCCTTGCTTCTAGTGTGTACTCATTTTTGGTAATGACAATGTTGTAATCTACAGTTTGATGAGCGCTGCTCTCTGTTCTCACTTTTGATGTTATTCTTTTATCTTATTAGTTGTTCTCTGAGCAATATCTTATGGAATCAAGGGATAGCTTATTTTCAATAGTTTTAAGAATTTAGGGTATTATTTGCTTCTAAAATGTCATCTTTTCCTGGAACAACTTTCTTTTTTTTTTTAGTGTTCTGTCATTTACGATACCTCCTTTTTCTGTTAGTATATAGAAGTAGATATCATGTTGAATCCTTATGCTTATTATTCATATACAAATGGAAGGGGTTTTTAACCACTTTATTGAGGTATTATTGACAGGTAAAAAGCTGTATATATTTAATATATACAACTCAATGAGTTTGGATATAAGTATACACCCAGAAAATCACCACCACCATCAAGACCATAAACATATCCATCACCTGCCAAAAATTTCTCCTACTCCCTTTATCATCATCATCATCATTATTGTTTCTGTGTGGTAATAACACTTAATGTAAGATTTATCCTTTTAGAACATTTTAAGTGTACAATAGTATTATTATTATTATTACCTATGGGCACAATGTTTTATAGTAGCTCTCCAGAACCTATTTATCTTGCATAACTGAAACTTTGTACCCTTTGACCATCACCTCCCCATACCCGCCTCCCCACAGCCCCTGACAGCCATCATTCTATTCTGTGCTTCTAGGAACTTGACTATTCTAGATTCTACATATAAGTAAGATTATAGTGTTTTTCTGTGTCTGATTATATCACTTAGCATAATGTCCTCCAGGTCCATCCATGTTGTTGCAAATGGCAGTATTCCCTTCCTTTTAAATGTTGAATAATATTTCATTTTCTTCTCCTCCTCTTCGTTATTATCATGATTAATATTATTATATTTCACTGTATTGTGTACCTCAACATAAAAAAAGGCTATATACAAGAAGCCCACAGCTAACATTTTCCTCAACAGTGAAAAACTAAAAAAAGGATACCCTGTCTGGCCATTTCTGTTCAATGATTTAGTGCTTATATTTATCTGATCAGCTGACTTGGGTTAGCAGGTGAGAGGCTGACTACAAGTTTCTTTCTGTTCTGTACTTTTTTATCTTCAGCCTGCTTCTCATGAATAATAGTTTGAAGAGGGGAAAAAATAGTGTATCTATAGCAGTTCCAATTCTCAACTTTGCAGTGAATTTAGTTGTTTCTCCTATAGCTTCTCTCCCATATCCCTACTCCTTATAACTAAACTTAAAAGATTCTTTACATCTTTCAGAACTTGATTAGTTTTATAAAAATTTTTATCCTGCTAGAGATCAAAGTGAACTGTATTATTTTTTTATATTGATAAGATTGAATACACTGCATGTTTTTGTTTTTGCAAAAATTGTCTAGCAATACTGCATATGTCTTGAGGGTAAGAATTGTGGCTATGGACACTTGAAGTCTACAAATATTGCAATTATTGAAGCATAGTATTATCCTCGTAATATAATATGTTTCCTAAGTTCATTAGCAATGAGAAAAGTAGCCATCTGAAACAGGGGTTAGAAAACTACAGCTCATGGGCCAAATCCTGATCATGGCTCTTTTTAATAGATAAAGATTTATTGGTACACAGCAACACATTTATTTACATGTCATCTATGGCTGCTTTTCTTTTACAACAGCAGAAATTAGTAATTGTGACAGACCCATGGCCAGCAAAACCTATAGTATCATTTGTCCCTTAACAGAAAATAATTGCTGACCCCTGATCTATAAGAAGAAGGTAAAATGAAAAGTTATTGAAATCACATGAAGATTCTTCTCCTGCTCAACTGAGCTCAAAAATTTTGTATATCTAAGAAAGAGGAGAGCTCAAGATTTCAGGAAAACTTTATTAAAAAAGGAAAAACTGGGGCTTCCCTGGTGGCGCAGTGGTTGAGAATCTGCCTGCCAATGCAGGGGACACGGGTTCGAGCCCTGGTCTGGGAAGATCCCACATGCCACAGAGCAGCTGGGCCCGTGAGCCATAATTACTGAGCCTGCGCGTCTGGAGCCTGTGCTCCGCAACAAGAGAGGCCGTGAGAGTGAGAGGCCCGCGCACCGCGATGAAGAGTAGCCCCCGCTTGCCACAACTAGAGGAAGCCCTCGCACAGAAACGAAGACCCAACACAGCCATAAATAACTAAATAAAATTAATTAATTAAAAAAAAAAAAAAAAAAGGAAAAACTAGTAGATCGTTATAGGCAAAGATTCTAAGCATGCTAGGGGAGACACATATATATTGGCATTCAATTTGAAAGAATTTTTGTGCAAAAATATAGTATAAATAAAAATAACTGAAATGTGCAAATATAGCCAAGGTCAAAATGGAATTGGCAAGCTCTGAAACATCAATCACAAAATAATTTTCTGTACAAGAAACAGAAATAGCTAAATAAAAGGCACATCTCACATATAGGATGATGTTTCTAAGCCTTTCCTTAAGTCTCCAATGTCTTTTTAACAAACAAAAGCAAATCCTATTTCAGATGGAAAACAGTATTTTCCTGAAATAAATAATAGGATTGTTTACAACAAAAAAGGAATTCAATGGAAATGACAAAATAAGCTTACTGTTTAAGGAAGCAGAACATTTACTTCTGCTCTCCTTAGAGACCAAGTTTATAATTTATTTTCCTGCATGTAAAAAGCAGAAAAAGATAAAGTAAAATGCACATATACTTTATTACTAGACAGCCATGAACTATATGCATAATTTACAAGAACAAAACAGCAAAATATATTTTTAAATCCCAATATATGGGTATTAGATTTAAGCTTCTAATGTTGAAAACAAAAGGCAATTTCAAGTTCATTCAAGAGGTTTTATTTATTTTTCTGAATTTTTAAAGTTTATTTTATTTATTTTTATACAGCAGGTTCTTATTAGTCATCCATTTTATACACATCAGTGTATACATGTCAATCCCAATCTCCCAATTCATCACACACCCACCCACCCCCACCCCCCGCCGCTTTCCCCCCTTGGTGTCCATACGTTTGTACTCTACATCTGTGTCTCAATTCCTGCCCTGCAAACCAGTTCATCTGTACTATTTTTCTAGGTTCCACATATATGTGTGGAACAAATATACGATATTTGTTTTTCTCTTTCTGATTTACTTCACTCTGTATGACAGTCTCTAGATCTATCCACGTCTCTACAAATGACCAAATTTCGTTCCTTTTTATGGCTGAGTAATATTCCATTGTATATATGTACCATGTCTTCTTTATCCATTCATCTGTCAGTGGACACTTAGGTTGCTTCCATGACCTGGCTATTGTAAATAGTGCTGCAATGAACATAGGGGTGCATGTGTCTTTTTGAATTATGGTTTTCTCAGGGTATACGCCCAGTAGTGGGATTGCTGGGTCATAAAGTAATTCTATTTTTAGTTTTTTAAGGAACCTCCATACTGCTCTCCATAATGGCTGTATCAATTTACATTCCCACCAACAGTGCAAGACAGTTCCCTATTCTCCACACCCTCTCCAGCATTTGTTGTTTGTAGATTTTCTGATGATGCCCATTCTAACTGGTGTGAGGTGATACCTCATTGTAGTTTTGATTTGCATTTCTCTAATAATTAGTGATGTTGAGCAGGTTTTCATGTGCCTCTCGGCCATCTGTATGTCTTCTTTGGAGAAATCTCTATTTAGGTCTTCTGCACACTTTGGGATTCGGTTGTTTGTATTTTTAATTTTGAGCTGCATGAGATGTTTATATATTTTGGAGATTAATCCTTTCTCCGTTGATTCGTTTGCAAATATTTTCTCCCATTTTGAGGGTTGTCTTTTTGTCTTGTTATGGTTTCCTTTGCTTTGCAAAAGCTTTGAAGTTTCATTAGGTCCCATTTGTTTATTTTTGTTCTTATTTCCATTTCTCTAGGAGGTGGATCAAAAAAGATCTTGCTGTGATTTATGTCAAAGAGTGGTCTTCCTATGTTTTCCTCTAAGAGTTTTATACTGTCCGGTCTTACATTTAGGTCTCGATCCATTTTGAGTTTATTTTTGTGTATGGTGTTAGGGAGTGTTCTAATTACATTCATTTACATATAGCTGTGCAGTTTTCCCAGCACCACTTATTGAAGAGACTGTCTTTTCTCCATTGTATATCCTTGCCTCTTTTATCATAGATTAGTTGACCATAGGTGCGTGGGTTTATCTCTGGGCTTTCTATCTTGTTCCATTGATCTATATTTCTGTTTTTGTGCCAGTACCATATTGTTTTGATTACTGTAGCTTTGTAGTATAGTCTGAAGTCAAGGAGTCTGATTCCTCCAGCTCCGGTTTTTTCCCTCAAGACTGCTCTGGCTATTCGGGGTCTTTTGTGTCTCCATACAACTTTTAAGATTTTTTGTTCTAGTTCCGTAAAAAATGCCATTGGTAATTTGATAGGGATTGCATGGAATCTGTAGGTTGCTTTGGGTAGTATAGTCATTTGCACAGTATTGAGTCTTCCAATCCAAGAACATGGTATATCTCTCCATCTGTTGGTATCATCTTTAATTTCTTTCATCAGTGTCTTATAGTTTTCTGCATACAGGTCTTTTGTCTCCCTAGGTAGGTTTCTTCCTAGGTATTTTATTCTTTTTGTTGCAATGGTAAATGGGAGTGTTTCCATAATTTCTCTTTCAGATTTTTCATCATTAGTGTATAGGAATGCAAGAGATTTCTGTGCATTAACTTTGTATCCTGTACTTTACCAAATTCATTGATTAGCTCTAGTAGTTTTCTGATGGCATCTTTAGGATTCTCTATGTATAGTATCATGTCATCTGCAAACAGTGACAGTTTAATTCTTCTTTTCCAATTTGTATTCCTTTTATTTCTTTTTCTTCTCTGATTGCCATGACTAGGACTTCCAAAAGTATGTTGAATAATAGTGGTGAGAGTGGACATTGTTGTCTTGTTCCTGATCTTAGAGGAAATGCTTTCAGTTTTTCACCATTGTGAATGATGTTTGCTGCGGGTTTGTTGTATATGGCCTTTATTATGTTGAGGTAGGTTCCTTCTATGCCCACTTTCTGGAGAGTTTTTATCATAAATGGGTGTTGAATTTTGTCAAAAGCTTTTTCTGCAGCTCTTGAGATGATCATATGGTTTTTATTCTTCAATTTGTTAATATGATGTATCATTGATTGATTTGCATATATTGAAGAATCCTTGAATCCCTGGGATAAATCCCACTTGATTGTGGTGTATGATCCTTTTAATATGTTGTTGGATCCTGTTTGCTAGTATTTTGTTGAGGTTTTTGCATCTATATTCATCAGGGATATTGGTCTGTAATTTTCTCTTTTTTATAGTATCTTTGTCTGGTTTTGGTGTCAGGGTGATGGAGGCCTCATAGAATGAGTTTGGGAGTGTTCCTTCCTCTGCAATTTTTTGGAAGAGTTTTAGAAAGATGAGTGTTAGCTCTTCTCTAAATGTTTGATAGAATTGACCTTTGAAGCCATCTGGTCCTGAACTTTTGTTTGTTGGAAGATTTTTAACCACAGTTTCAATTTCATTACTTGTGATTGGTCTGTTCATATTTTCTGTTTCTTCCTGGTTCAATCTTGGAAGGTTATACCTTTCTAAGAATTTATCCATTTCTTCCAGGTTGTCCATTTTATGATGCTTTGTATTTCTGCGGTGTCTCTTGTAACTTCTCCTTTTTCATTTCTAATTTTATTGATTTGAGTCCTCTCCCTCTTTTTCTTGATGAGTCTGGCTAACGGTTTGTCAATTTTGTTTATCTTCTCAAAGAACCAGCTTTTAGTTTTATTAATCCTTGCTATTGTTCTCTTTGTTTCTATTTCATTTATTTCTGCTCTGATCTTGATGATTACTTTCCTTCTGCTAACTTTGGGTTTTGTTTCTTCTTCTTTCTCTAGTTCCTTTAGGTGTAAGGTTAGATTGTTTATTTGAGATTTTTCTTGTTTCTTGAGGTAGGCGTGTATAGCTATAAACTTCCCTCTTAGAACTGCTTTTGCTGCATCTCATAGGTTTTGGATCATCGTGTTTTCATTGTCATTTGTCTCTAGGTATTTTTTGATTTCCTCTTTGATTTCTTCAGTGATCTCTTGGTTAGTTAGTAACGTATTGTTTAGCCTCCATATGTTTGTGTTTTTTACGTTTTTTTCCCTGTAATTGATTTCTAATCTCATAGCGCTGTGGTCAGAAAAGATGCTTGATATGATTTCAATTTCCTTAAATTTACTGAGGCTTGATTTGTGACCCAAGATGTGATCTATCCTGGAGAATGTTCTGTGCATACTAGAGAAAAAAGTGTAATCTGCTGTTTTTGGATGGAATGTCCTATAAATATCAGTTAAATCTATGTGGTCTATTGTGTCATTTACAGCTTGTGTTTCCTTATTAACTTTCTGTTTGGATGTTCTGTCCATTGGTGTAAGTGAGGTGTTAAAGTCCCCCACTATTATCGTGTTACTTTCAATTTCCCCTTTTATAGCTCTTAGCAGTTGCCTTATGTATTGCAGTGCTCCTATGTTGGGTGCATATATATTTATAATTGTTATATCTTCTTGGATTGATCCCTTGGATTGATTGATCATTATGTAGTGTCTTGTCTCTTGTAACATTCTTTATTTTAAAGTCTATTTTATCTGATATGACTATTGCTACTCCAGCTTTCTTTTGATTTCCAGTTGCATGGAATATCTTTTTCCATCCCCTCACTTTCAGTCTGTATGTGTCCCTAGGTCTGAAGTGGGTCTCTTGTAGACAGCATATATATGAGTCTTGTTTTTGTATCCATTCAGCAAGCCTGTGTCTTTTGGTTGGAGCATTTAATCCATTCACGTTTAAGGTAATTATCAATATGTGTGTTCCTATTACCATTTTCCTAGTTGTTTTGGGTTTGTTTTTGTAGGTCCTTTTCTTCTCTTGTGTTTCCCTCTTAGAGAAGTTCCTTTAGCATTTGTTGTAGAGCTGGTTTGGTGGTGCTGAATTCTCTTAGCTTTTGCTTGTCTGTAAAGCTTTTGATTTCTCCATCAAATCTGAATGAGATCCTTGCCAGGTAGAGTAATCTTGGTTGTAGGTTCTTCCCTTTCATCACTTTAAGTATATCATGCCACTCCCTTCTGGCTTGTAGAGTTTCTGCTGAGAAATCAGCTGTTAACCTTATGGGAGTTCCCTTGTATGTTATTTGTCATTTTTCCCTTGCTGCTTTCAATAATTTTTCTTTGTCTTTAATTTTTGCCAATTTGATTACTATGTGTCTCAGCGTGTTTCTCCTTGGGTTTATCCTGTATGGGACGCTCTGTGCTTCCTGGACTTGGGTGGCTATTTCCGTTCCCATCTTAGGGAAGTTTTCGACTATAACTCTTCAAATATTTTCTTGGGTCCTTTCTCTCTTCTCCTTCTGCGACCCCTATAATGCGAATGTTGTTGTGTTTAATGTTGTCCCAGTGGTCTCTTAGGCTGTCTTCATTTCTTTTCATTCTTTTTTTTTTTTATTCTGTTCCATGGCAGTGAATTCCACCATTTTGTCTTCCAGGTTACTTATCCGTTCTTCTGCCTCAGTTATTCTGCTATAGATTCCTTCTAGTGTATTTTTCATTTCAGTTATTGTATTGTTCACCTCTGTTTATTTGTTCTTTAATTCTTCTAGATCTTTGTTAAACATTTCTTGCATCTTCTCGATCTTTGCCTCCATTGTTTTTCCAAGGTCCTGGATCATCTTCACTATCATTATTCTGAATTCTTTTTCTGGAAGGTTGCCTATCTCCACTTCATTTAGTTGTTTTTCTGGGATTTTATCTTGCTCCTTCATCTGGAACATAGCCTTCTGCCTTTTCATCTGTCTATCTTTCTGTGAATGTGGTTTTTGTTCCACAGGCTTCAGGACTGTAGTTCTCCTTGCTTCTGCTGTCTGCCCTCTGGTGGATGCGGCTATCTAAGAGGCTTGTGGAAGTTTCCTGATGGGAGGGACTGATGGTGGGTAGTGCTGGATGTTGCTCTGGTGGGCAGAGCTCAGTAAAACTTTAATCAGCTTGCCTGCTGATGGGTGGGGCTGTGTCCCCTCCCCGTTGGTTGTTTGGCCTGAGGTGACCCAACACTGGAGCCTACCCGGGCTCTTTGGTGGGGCTAATGGCGGACGCTGGGAGGGCTCATGCCAAGGAGTACTTCCCAGCACTTCTGCTGCCAGTGTCCTTGTCCTCACGGTGAGACAGAGCCACCCCCCATCTCTGCAGGAGACCCTCCAACACTAGCAGGTAGGTCTGGTTCAGTCTCTATGGGGTCACTGCTCCTTCCCCTGGGTCCCGATGTGCACAGTACTTTGTGTGTGCCCTCCACGAGGGGAGTCTCTTTTTCCCCCAGTCCTGTCGAAGTCCTGCAATCAAATCCCGTTAGCCTTCAAAGTCTGATTCTCTAGGAATTCCTTCTCCCGTTGCCAGACTCCCAGGTTCAGAAGCCTGACGTGGGGTTCAGAACCTTCACTCCAGTGGGTGGACTTCTGTGGTATAAATGTTCTCCAGTTTTTGAGTCACCCACCCAGCAATTATGGGATTTGATTTTATTGTGATTGTGCCCCTCGTACCATCTCATTGTGGCTTCTCCTTTGTCTTTGGATGTGGGGTATCTTTTTTGGTGAGTTCCAGTGTCCCCGTTGATGATTGTTTAGCAGTTAGTTGTGATTCCAGTGTTCTAGCAAGAGGGAGTGAGAGCACGTCCTTCTACTCCACCATCTTGAACCAATCACATTCAAGAGGTTTTAAAAGGCTATCTGTGATCAAAACTCTGAAAAGCTTACACTGCAAGTGTATAGTTGAGCATATTTAGCATAACTGACAGTGTTATCACAAGTTGAAAAAATATTCAAATTGAATATACAAAAATAATAACAATTTGCCTATGTGTTAGGATACATTATTCTGTTGTACACTACAGAAGTCCAACTCAAGCTATTTTAAGCACTAAAAAAAAAAAAAAAGGAATTCACTGACATATAAAGTAATCCAAGATACTGTTCAAAGTAATATGAAAATACTTGAATTCAGGTGACGTCATCAGAATTTAGATTTTCCTCAAACATGTCTCTTCTCTGTGTTAGATTTATTTTGCCCCCCATAGGGAACCGTGGCTACTATAGGCTTATATGGCCTCCTTGCTCCACAGTATAAGAAAGAGAGCTTCTCATTCTCAGGAGTTCCAGAAAAGGTCCCTGCGTTACTATAATCCTATCAGATTCCTAGAGTTTAAACAGTTAAAATTCTCAGTGCTGGCTAAAGCCTAACAAATTGCATTGTTTATGGGAATGGAAATTAGCAGAACCATTGCAAAGAGTAATTTTTCAGTATCTGAGAGGGAGGCAGGATATTATGAGGAACATGAGTAAACTTCTTGAAGTCAAATAGCATCTTTAAACTTAAGAAACTTTGGCCAAAATATCCAATTTCTGGAATATAATCTTAAGAAATAATCAGAATAAAAATATTTATTCATCAAAAAGTTAATCAAAACCTTATTTATCATTAGATGAAAGAGCTTCAAGGGTGCTATTATAATACTGTTTTCTAGAGTTATACATATAAAAGGTTATAGCCATCTAAAAATATCCAAAATATTTTTAACTTCATAAAGAATAAATGATCATCTAAAATATAAATATTAATATACTTTAAATAAAATCCTTATAATTTCAAAAATTGGAAACAAAATATTCAATAATATGAAAACTTTAAATTGTGGCACAGGCTTTCAAAAAATATCAATACTGTCATAGCACTAAATATTATTTATTCTAATTTTTATTTTGCCATTGATCTAAATATATAGATACAGGTATCTTTTTGTTGTCTTTTTATCTAATTCTGTAGTGTTATTTCTTTTATTACTCTCCTTCCTGCTTGTGAATTTCTTCTTCTCCTTTCCTATTTTTTCTGCATTTTTTTATACTATGCAGTTCATCAAATAGAACTTATTTTCTATTCAGCAGTAGATTATATTCTGAGGATTTTTTTCCTTTTAGATTACTGAGTGCTTTGTCCAATATCTTTCCTTATACCCATGGCACTTTTTGCTCATGGGCCCTATGTTGTTTTGTGTTACTTTTCTTCTTACTCATCATCAGTCAAGACTCAGTGTTTGCCAACAGAAAGAATGGAGAAATTTTTCTTGATCTCAGTCTACATTTGTATGGTGGTCCTTTTTCAGATCTACAATTGAACTACCCAGGGGTCCATCCTATCACTTAGCAATTGCCACTTCAAACCAAGAAGTTTTTCTGTTCTTTGTTTTATTGTTATTTTTTTAAATTTGAAGACTCTGCATGTGTGCAGCAATCATTTCCATGAGAGCTGAAAATAACAGTGTAGAGGGTGCACCACCATCACCAAACAGTTGTTGAGGAATAGAAAGAAATACTTTGTGTTCCTGAGTTAGAAATTGACTCCCAACCGTGTGCGTTTTTTCCAGGCTATCTCTGTACATTAATCTGTTTTTGCTATGAAACAAACAACCTCAGTATCTCAGTGGCTTAAAGTAACATGTAATTTGCTTGCTTCTTGGTTCATTGGTCAGCTGGGTGGTGCTGCTTCAGGCCTGTTCCATGTGTCTCCCACCATCCTTGTATCTAGGACATGTCTTTCTCATGGGGACTGATAGAAGTGTAAAAAGAACAAGTAGAAACAGTATACTTCGTAATATCTTGGTTTAGAAGTGGCACATTGTCATAACTGTCCACATTTCATTGGCCAAGGCACGTTACATGGTCAAGTTCAAAATAAATGGGGCAGAAAAAGATACTTTGCCCATTCTAGTGAGAGCAACCTACTGCAAAGTCAAATAGGAGCATGCATCAATTAATTCTATTATAGAGAGGGAGTGAAGAATTTGTAATCAATTGGCAACACCTACCACATTCTGTTTCATGAAGCAAACCCAAGCTTCATCTTGTGTTGTAGCATAAGCAGATTTTATTGTTAATAAATCTAATCTGCTTTATAATGTATGTCAATTTCTTTCAGATTCTCTCATTAAATTATCTGTCAATCTGGGCTTTTTGTGCTGCAAGTTTTTATCTTACTCTGTGTGTCCAATGGTATGTTACTGAGAAAATGAATGAGATCTCGTTGGACCTTGTTAGAAAGTCATAAGGTTGAACTGATGACCTGCATTCTGTTTTGTTTTTTAAAACTGGAGTTGAACTAGACTTCTGTTTAAGAAGGATACAAAAACAATTTTCAAGTTATATGTGGAAATATATAACTTTTAATCCTATAGATAGTACAAAGCAACTTTGTAAACTGGGATAAGCCTAGATTCTCTCTTAGCTTCAGTAGTTTCATCTGTAAAGAAAGAAAATTAGAGTTATTGAATTTAAAACTTGTGTAATGGCATATTCTTCAGTAATGTAGTAAACAAATATTTTCCAATAAATTGTTAATCATGTGCTATCAAACAAATGAACAAATATAACACTTTCTTATCTGTAAATTATATCTTTGGAAAAAATCTCATAATTGTTCAATTACTCTAGTTATTAAAATGCATTAAAATTAAAATTCTAATTAAAATTAAAATTCTAATATTATTTCTGATTTATCTCCTCTGGGAAGAGGCTGGAGGGAACCTTATAGGGTATGGAAATATTCTATGTCTTGATAGAGATGTGGGTTACATTGGTGTATGCGTTTGTCAAAAATAAAAGTGTACATTTAAAATTGGAACATTTCACTATATGTAAATTTTATTATAAAAAAAGAACTACAAACAATTTTTTAATTAGTAAGTTTGTTTTTAACAATGGCATGGGTTATCAATTCTCAAACTACTTTTTGTATATCATATAGGTTTGAACAAATAAGTAAATCCATTAAAAATAAGAGGAGTCAGGGAGAACATTATTGAAGAATTTTCCTCAGCTTGTCCACTGAGAGGGTATAAAACAGTGACATACCAATAACAATGGGCATATTCAGAACCCAGATCTTGGTTTCCAACAGTCATTTTCCAATAAAGGGAAACAGGGCTCTTGGAAAATAGACTCAATCTAAGTACAGGAAAAGTGAATCTTTCCTGGAACATTTTGTTATGCCATAAGTGAATAAAATGTCCAAATAATGATGGGAACATATGAAAAGTATATAAATGCTAGCTTTAAGGCATTTAAACTGGACAATCTAGGATATCTTGAACATCAAAATATGTAAATAACAATAAGGAACTAAAACCCATTGAATAAAACAAGAATCCATGAAGCCATGCAGACAGGAAGGAAGGAAGGGTCATTCCTTGAAGTAGACTGTTCACAAATAATAACAGAAGAAGTGATGGGCTAGAGGCAAAAGAATACTTGGCAATGCGGGAAACATTGAGAAGCTCATTGAGGCTTCCAGTGTAGACTGTGAAGTCTGACTGGATGAAATGAAGGTAAAGAAGTAGGTAGTAGCCTAAAGGGTCCTATAGGCTGAGTTAAGGGTCTTGGATTTTTTTTTTCCTTTAAGAGTCATGGAGACCCACTCAAGGACTTTAAGCAGGGCATTGGCATGATCAGATCTGTACTTTAGAATGATCATATTCATGTCAATGTGAAGCACAGAAGATTCGCAAAGAAGCTACTGCAGGAACATTGCTGAGAGATGATAATGGCCCAAGTTGAACTAGTGGCAGTGTGAATGGGTAGGTGGGGACAGATTTATGGCTGTTAGGCAGCTGGAATTTATAGGACTTGGCATCTGACTAGATGTAGGGTAGAGGGAAAGGTTTTCTGGTTTGGACAGCTAGATTGACAGTGAGTACTACTCAAAAGGTAGAAAACACAGAAAAAGGAGTGAGTTTCTTAATCTGTGTGTTTCTTTATCTGTGAGGTTGGCATTATTTTAATTATCTTGTAGGGTTGCCTATACTACACTAAGAACTAAATCCCTGGCACAGAGATGTTCAATAAACAGCAGCAATTATTTTTATGTACAAAGTTGCATAGAAGCAGTTAGCCATTGGCAGCGGGAGACAAAGTGGTTACCAAGCATGTCAGAGAAGGCATTGCAGGGTTATTGAGCTGGGCCTTAAATTATGAGTAACAAATCACCAGGGCATAAATGGAGGGATGAGTGATGGGAAACCAAGATGAATGTTCTTCCTCTGTGATCCCATAGCACCTGGGCATCCTTTTCTCTTTTCCTGTGAGATCTTTGGGACCAGGGTCTGTGGACTTACTCACTGTTGTATCTGTACCTAACACAGTACCTGCCACAGAATAATGACATGGAATAATCATTTGTTGAATGCCTGAATGAATCCAAGAATGAACAAATGGACAAATGAAAGCAAAACTAAAAAAAAGGCAGCTTGAAGTATTACAAGAGAAGGAATTTAGAGGTTTATCACACACATCCGCTTGCCTTTGTCCTCTAGGTCAAAAAACATTGTCCTTTCAATTCTCCGAAAGCACTACACTAACTCCAACTGCAGGGCCTTTGCACCTGCCTGAAATACTCTTTCCCCTTCTACCCAAAGTTAATGCCCCTTATCCTTCACATTTCAGGTCAGTCATCCTTTCAGCAGGGAAGGATTCTTGCCAATACAAAGTCAGTCCCTCTACTATTTTACCCTCCTAGCACCAGGCATCTGTACTGTATCATTCTCACTTAAAAGTAGCTCTATATTAAAAAAAAAAAAAAAAGTAGCTATATATTTATGTCTATGACCGTTCATTTAGTAACCGTTTCCTTCAGTAGACAGTAAACTCCAAAGGACAGAATCATGTCTGTTTTTATTCACCATTGGATTTCCAGTGCCTAAAGTACAGTGCCTGACACATAAAATAAAATTTGTTAAATAGATACATGAATTAAAAATGGTCTCATCAGCAGTTAGTTGGTTCATTTCAGCACTCTGTATACAGTAGGGCTCAGTAAGTAAGAGTTGTTTGTTAAATGGAAGATTAGAACTGATTTTCTTTCCCAAATTTGTAAACAGTTGTTAACTAGTATGCTTGAAGTAAATAAATTCATTCCTACAAATTAAAAAAAATAGAAATGATGGAATTAGAAAATCAATGAATGCTAAAATGATTGAGTATAATTTTGCTAAGAAAAATGGTATTTACATAATTTCAAAATATCTCCTCACAAAGTATTTAATAATTATGAAGGGGAAAAGGAAATATAGTGACTTCATAGTAGATAAGCTTTGCTGATAACCTTTAACCATATGATCAAATTAATATCACATGCCTTTTACATTATGCCTTGAGTAGGACACAATATCCCTTCTGTGATATTCCTGACAAAAATGTAATAGCTGAAACTGATCATAAACATCAGACAAATTCATGTTGAGGTATTTCTCAAGATAGTGACATATATATGTGTGTATACACACACGCATGCATACACACTGTGTATTAGAGAATTATGTAAAATGTTAAATATCCTGATATTGATAATTATTCAATCATTATGTAGGGAGTGTTTTTATTCTTAAGGCATAAAAGTGGAAGGATTTAGTGGTAAAAGAACATGTGGATATACAGCAAGGTCCTACTGTATAGCACAGGGAACTATATTCAATATCCTGTGATAAACCATAATGGAAAAGAATGAAAAAGAATGTATGAATATGTATAACTGAGTCACTTCACTATACAGCAGAAATTAACACAACATTGTAAATCAACTATATTTCAATAAAAAAAGAACATGTTTCCAATTTACACACGCACAAATACACACAATTTATTCTGTTCTCCACCTTAGGCAAGACTCATGGCTTAAGGAGTTTGAAGTAGGAGCAGGAACACAGTCTATACTCTCATTCCTCCTTCTTTCTGCAACTGGCAAGGAATGGTCAGAATAAGGGAGGGGATAGTGTTTGGCTAATAGTTGAGTGTGGCAGGGTTCATTGTACAGCCTCTTAACAAATCCTAAAAAGTAGTTATGTCTCCAATTGTTTGTTGGTCTCTTTAGAAAGCCTCTGTTTTCAGCTGGGGCCCCATCTGTCTATTAAGAAGGAACAAGAAATATCCCATTTATCATTCTGTGATATCAGCTTACATGTCTAACATTCCAAGTCTGGGTGAAGTAATTACATCCTTATATAGTGTGTGTAAAATACAGATTCTTTACAAGGTTGAACTCACTACATACACTGACCCTAACCTAAACATCATTCCACATTTATATATATATATATATATATATATATATATATATATATATGAATATGTATGTATACATATATATGTATATTTAAAAATAAAGCCTATATATATATATATATATATATATATATATATATATATAGGCTTTATTTTTAAATATACAGCCCAGGTCTGATATTTGAGTCAATTAACACTGCTACTAGAAATCTTTATTTATAAAGCAAAGTTTGTGCTGCTCCATAGACGTTACATTTCCCAGATACTCTCATGGTCCTTTGAGAGCCACTGGCAAAAACTATTACCAAGTAGAAAGAAAGCTAAAGAAGTCACTGAAGCGTGGTGTCAGAGAGCTCTAAATAAACAAGGAAAACAAAGATTTATAGAGTAACTGTGGAAAGAGAACATGTGGGTGTGAAGAATAAAATTGGCTCTGGAGGTTTCACTACAAATATATTGCCACCAATTTTTCTGGAGAGGAGGTAGAAGATTGCCTGATGACATTAAAATGCAGTGCAGATTGAAAGCAGCAAACATGTAGGAGACCAAAATAACCCCAAAATAAAACTTTACCTCATTCATAATATTTATATCTATATAGCCGTGAACCAGCAATCTACTTGCCAACTGCACTTTCCTTTCGTAACCAGATGATGTGTGTCATATAGACATCAAATTCCACCCAGAATTAGGATATGTGACTCTACAATCAAACACTTAATATTTGGAGCAGAAAAGGTTATGTTTGTCTTCTGTACAAAGAAAATAATGTTTCTCTGAAACAGTCATGCAGTCATTCAGTATGTAACATACAACGGCCGCTATGAAGAGAAAATATACTAAACAAATAACCATTAAGCCAAGCAAAGTAATCTGCTTTGGATTCTACTACTCATAGTCCCAAGACTGTAAACAAATAACTTTTTTGTCTTAGTATACTTATTTGTAAAATAAGATAATTTCAGGGTCATTTTTGTCATTTCTAACAATTGTGAAATTCTGATTTCAAATACTGGTAGAAAATACCTTTTAGAGCCTCTTATTCCAGAGAGAAAAATAGTCAATTTTAAATTCTTTAGGTCATTATGAACCCATTGCAGCTTTTTTTAAATTAGCCTACTACAACAAAGAAGGTGATTTCTTCAAAATTAAGAATATGCAAGGTCCTCAACTAAGGCAGGCACCTTGAAAGATGATGCTTGCCATTCTTAAAACCTTACCTTTCCTTGTTTCTAGAGCAATAACTGGGGGCAAGTCTCAGCATGGCCTAACTAAGGAAATACCATGCCTAGGGCGGGGGGGTGGGTAATTTTTTTTTCTTTGCTCCATCTGTTGAAAAGGTCTATTATTATTATATAATAATAAGAACATCTACAGGTCAAATATATTTTTCTAAATACAATTCTCCACTAAAAGGAACCCTAGGCTCCTTAGAAGAAAAGACTGATTTTAGGGCTGAGGAAGGGAAGGTACATGAGACTGGAACATTTTCTCATGCTAGAAAATAAGAAAATGCTCTAAGAATGATGGGACATGTCAAAAGGACACAGGGATTATCTTGAGGGACTCATACTGGTCACTCTAAGAACAACAAACAATAATAACAATAGATTTTAACTCATTCAAGAAACAGTGGTCCGTAAATCCATAGTGACTTACATGCATGCATGGATGTGTTTTTTTACTGAGGTTGAATGCCAAATAAAAAGTATAGAAAAAGTTGATTCTGTGAGAAAATCATCAGTGGATACTTAAACAAGAGGGTAAAAGTTAAATGAAGGACAGAATAATTGCATAAAATCAAAGTCTATATCTCTCCCACATTACCTAAGAACAAAGGAGGAAAATGGAATTTTATAGTGGAGAAACGCTTATAGGCAGATGCCACCTTAACCACATGATCAAATTTACTATACTGGAGCAAATTAATACCATGCATTTCCTGATATAAAGCCATGAGAAATATTCCACCCCTCTTCTGTCATATTCATGTCCCCAATACATAATCTAAGTCTAATCATGAGGAAATATTAGAAAAATCCAAATTGAAGGACATTCTACAAAATAATTGCCCTCTACTTTTCACAAAAGTCAAATTCAAAAATGACAAAGCCTGTGGAACTCTTTCACAGTAATGGAGACTAAGGAGAAAGGATACTAAATGCAGTGTATGTTCTTGCATTAGATCCTGGACTGGAAGATATAACAGCTATATATGAAAAACATTATTGAGACCACATTATGGAGATGGAATCTGCATATGGTGTCAATTTAATATCAGAATTATATTACTGTCAATTTTTATTTTGATAGTTGTTGCTATGGTTATTAAGAGAATGTCCTTGTTCTTAAGAAATAAACACTTAAAACATTTACATTAAAGTGGGTGCATTATCTCCAACTTACTCAAATAATTCAGACAAAATTTCACACACACATGGAGAGAGAAAGAATAAAAATGCAGTGAGAGCAAAATATAAACAATTGGTGAATATGAGTAAGAGGCAAATAAGAGAGCTTTGTACTATCCTTGCAACTTTTTCTTAATTTTTAAAGGTATGTAATAATTTTTAAAATACAAAAAATGTCAACAATGTAGCAACAGAGAGATGATATAGTTTACTACAATGGAAAATAATGAAACCCTCCCCTAGTCTTTACAGTTGTCTCAGTTCTCAATCTTAGAGCCAATCAAAGGGGTGGCTGTGTTCTCTCGAGGAAGAATCCTACAATGCCCAGCAAGTTTAGGCAATACTGATCACTTTCACATTTTCCCAGAGAGACCTATGGCAATTTACCAGAATAACTGTCTCTGTGGAAAGGAGAATGATCAGATTATTCAATGGCTGTTGCTTACAAGAAATAAGGTGATATACACACACACGCACATATATATGTATACATACATATATGTCTGTATGTATATTTAAAAGGAAGAGAATGGGTCATGGTGTACTGGTAGGCTAGCTTTCTGGGGGAAAAAAATTCCTAATTTATAGTGTTTGTTGATTTTTGAGGCATAAATCCTCCCACCATGGCTAATTTCAAGCTACCAACAGTTAACAACTGGCTTATAAATTTTAAAAAATTTTTTCTAATTTTTAACTTTTCAAATATTTTTATTATTGAGGTATAATTGACATAAACCATTATATTAGTTTTGGGTGTATGACATAAGGATTTGATATTTGTATAAACTGCAAAATGATCCCCACAATAAATCTAGTTGACATTTGTCCCCATACATAGTTACAATTTTTTTCTTGTGATAAAGATACTTTTAAATTAATTTTTATTGAAGTAGAGTTGATTTACAGTGTTGTATTAGTTTCTGCTACACAGCAAAGTGAATCAGTTATACATATACATATATCCACTCTTTTTTAGATTCTATTCCCATTATAGGTCATTACAGAGTATTGAGTAGAGTTCCCTGTGCTATACAGTAGGCTCTTATTAGTGATCTATTTTATATATAGTAGTATGTATATGTCAATCCCAATCTCCCAATTTATCCCTCCCCCCACTTCCCCTTTGGTAACCATAAGTTTGTTTTCTACATCTGTGACTCAACTGCTGTTTTGTCAATAGGTTCATATTTTTAGATTCCCCATATAAGCGATATCATATGATACTTGTCTTTCTCTGTCTGACTAACTTCACTCAGTATGACAATCTTTAGGTCCATCCATGTCACTTCAAATGGCATTATTTCATTCTTCTTTATGGCTGAGTAATATTCCATTGCATATATGTACTACATCTTTATCCATTTCTCTGTCGATGGACATTTAGGTTGCTTCCATGTCCTGGCTATTGTAAATAGTGCTGCATTGAACATTGGGGTACATGTATCTTTTCGAATTATGTTTTTCTCCATATATATATGGAGGAGTGGGATTGCTGGATCATATGGAGCTCTATTTATAGTTTTTTAAGGAACCTCCATGTTGTTCTCCATAGTGGCTGCACCAATTTACATTCCCACCAATAGTGTAGGAGGGTTTCCTTTTCTCCACACCCTCTCCAGCTTTTATTGTCTAGATTTTTTGTTGATGGCCATTCTGACCAGTGTGAGGTTATACCTCATTATAGTTTCGATTTGCATTTCTCTAATAATTAGTGATGTTGAGCATCTTTTCATGTGCTTTTTGGCCATCTGTATGTCTTCTTTGGAGAAATGCTTATTTAGATCTTCCACCCATTTTTTGACTGGATTGTTTGTTTTTTTGATATTGAGCTGCATGAGCTGTTTGAATATTTTGGAGATTAATCCCTTGTTGGTCACTTCATTTGCAAATATTTTCTCCCATTCTGTGCGTTGTCTTTTCCTTTTCTTTATGTTTTCCTTTGCTATGCAAAAGCTTTTAAGTTTAATTAGGTCCCATTTGTTTATTTTTGTTTTTTACTTTCATTACTCTAGGAGGTGGATTGAAAAAGATCTTTCTGTGATGACAGAGAGTGTTCTGCCTATATTTTCCTCTAGGAGTTTTATAGTATCCAGCCTTACATTTAGGTCTTTAATCCATTTTCAGATTATTTTTGTGTATGGTGTTAGGGAGTGTTCTAATTTCATTCTTCTACATGCAGCTGTCCATTTTTCCCAGCACCACTTATTGAAGAGACTGTCTTTTCTCCATTTATTTTCGTGCTTCCTCTGTCATAGATTAGGTGACTATAGGTGCATGGGTTTATCTCTGGACTTTCTATCCTGGTCCATTGATCTATATTTCTATTTTTGTGCCAGTACCATACTGTTTTGATTACTGTAGCTTTGTAGTATAGTCTGCAGTCAGGGAGCATGATTCCACCAGCTCCGTTTTTCTTTCTCAAGATTGCTTTGGCTATTCGGGGTCTTTTCTGTTTCCATACAAATTGTAAAAATTTTTGTTCTAATTCTATGGAAAACGCTGTTGGTAATTTAATAGGGATTGCACTGAATCTGTAGATTACTTTGGGCAGTACAGTCATTTTGACAATATTGATTCTTCCAATCCAAAAACATGGTACATCTCTCCATCTGTTTGTGTCATCTTTGATTTCTTTCATCAGTATCTTATAGTTTTCTGGTACAGGTCTTTTGCCTCCTTTGGTAGGTTCATTCCTAGGTATTTTATTCTTTTTGATGTAATGGTAATTGGGATTGTTTCCTTAATTTCTTTCTCATCTTTCATTATTAGTGTATAGGAATGCAGGAGATTTCTGTGTATTAATTTTGTATCCTGCAACTTTACCAAGTTCATGAGCTCTAGTAGTTTTTTGGCAGCATCTTTAGGATTTTCTATGTGTAGTATCATGTCATCTGCAAACAGTGACAGTTTTACTTCTTTTCCAATTTGGATTCCTTTTATTTCTTTTTCTTCTCTGACTGTCGTGGCTAGGACTTCCAAAATTATGTTGAATAAAAGTGGAGAGAGTGGACATCCTTGTCTTGTTCCTGATCTTAGAGAAATGCATTCAGTTTTTCACCATTGAGAATGGTATTTGTTGTGAGTTTGTCATATATGGTCTTTATTATGTTGAGGTATGTTCCCTCTATGCCCACCTTCTGGAGAGTTTTTTTTTTTTTATCATAAATGGATGTTGAATTTTGTCCAAAGCTTTTTTCTGCATCTGGATAAAGACTTTTAAGATCTACTCTCTTAGCAATATTTGAATGTGCAATACAGTATATTATATTAACTGCAGTTGACCCTTGAAGAACACAGTTTTGAACTATGTAGGTGCAATTATCCATGGTTTTTTTCAGTAGTAAATTTGACAGTACTATGCCATCTGTGGTTGGTTGAATCAAAAAATGCAGAGTTGCGGATATGAGAAACTACAGATATGAAGAGGTGACTATAAGTTATAATGTGGATTTTCAACTTCATGCGGTCTTGGTACCCGTAACCCCCACATTGTTCAAGAATCAACTGTATAGTCAGCATGCTATGCATTACATCCCCATGATTTATTTATTTCATAACTGGAAGTTTGTACAATTTGACCCCCTTCCCCTATTTTACTTAACCCCCATGCCCCCACCTCTGTATCTGTGAGGTTGTTGGTTTTTTTAGATTCCATATGTGAGATCATAAGACATTTTTATGTCTTTGACTTATTTCACTTGGCATAACACTCTCAAGGTCTATCCATGTTGTCACAAATGGCAAGATTTCCTTCTTTGTTATGACTGAATAATATTTTATTGTATATATACATGCCACAGTTTCTTTATCCATTTGTTAACTGATAGACACTTAGGTTATTCCTGTATCTTGGCTATTGTAAATAATCCTGCAAGACTGTGAGGGTGCGTATGTCTTGAGTTAGTTTTTTTCATTTTCATTGGCTACGTACCCAGAAGTATAATTGCTGCTTCTATTTTTTACTTTTATTGAAGAATCTTCATACTGTTTTCCATAGTGGCTGCACCAATTTAAATTCCCACCAAAAGTGCACAAGGGTTCCCTTTTCTCCACGTCGTCACCAATATCTGTTATTTCTTGTCTTTGATAATAGCCATTCTTACAGGTGTGAGGTAATATCTCATTGTGGTTTTGATTTGCATGTCTCTGAGAATTATTGATGTTGAGCATCTTTTTATGTACCTGTTGGCCATCTGTATTTCTTCTTTGGAAAATGTCTATTCAGATCTTCTGCCTATTTTTTAATTATATTGTTGCTGTTATTGCTATTGAGTTGTATGAATTCTTTGGATATTAACTCCTTATCATTATTTTCTCCCATTCAATAGGTCATCTTTTCATTTTGTTGTTTATTTCCTTTGGTGAACTGTCTCAATTCCCTGAACTGTGGATTAAGAGCTATTGTGATACAAAGTCCAAGTGGAAAGCCTTAAAATGCACACATTTCCCTTGCCAAATAGTAAGAAGTACAGTTGACCCTTAAACACCACAAGGGTTAATCCACATGTAATTTATAGTTGGTCCTCCATATCTGCAGTTTCTCACATGTGCCAATTCAACCAACTATGGACTGTGTTGTTCTGTAATATTTACTACTGAAAAATATCTGTGTATAAGTGGACCTGCACAGTTCATACCTACATTCAAGGATCAACTGTGATATCGTATTCCAGGTGTAATGGCAGAGATTAATTTTATCACCCTGTAAAGTGTCACTAAAGTGTGCATGAATAATTGTCCCTATCATAATGTTCTTAATTTACTAGTATAAACCCTGCAAAATCCAGAAGAATAATGGTGGTAATGGTGAATGTATTAGATATTTATTGCTGCAAGATGAATCACCACAAACCTAGTGGCTAAAAACAACACACATTTATTATCCACAATTTCTGTAAGTCAGAAGTCTGGGCACAGTTTAACTCGGCCTTTGGTTTCTGGGTCATAGGAGGCTATAATACATGTGTAGGCTAGAGGGTCAGCTGTGGAAATATCTGCTTCACAGCCCCTTCAGGTTATTGGCAAAATTCATTTCAAGTGTTTGCATGACTGAGGTTTCAGTTTCTTGCTGGAGAATGCTATTCCACAAAGGGGCTACACACAGTTCCTTGGATGTGGGATTTCTAACATGGCCTTTACTCCATGGCAGCTTGCTTCTTCAAGCCAACAAGGGGGTATCTCTAGTACATTGGTTAGTAAGATGAAGTTCAAATATACCATAATTACAGTAGTGACATCCCAGTATCTTTGCCATGTTTCATTGTTTAGCAACAAGTAAAAGGAAGAGCTTATATAAGATCATGAATAGCAGTAAGCAGGAATCATTGGGAGTTACCTTAGTGTTCAGTAGAGTGGACTTCTTAACTTTCTTAATCATAGCCACTGTTATACTAGCTATAGTATATTTGCTTGAACAGAGAGGGATATTTCATAATGATATAGGAATTTCCTCTCAGGAGGATATTATAATGCTAAATCTTTATGTACCTGATAACATAGCTTTAAGTTGAAGCCTACCAAAATTCTTATAAACAACAGAATGGCTAAATTATGGCAGACCCACACAATGGCATACTACAGTGCAATGAGACTGAACAAACTCCAATATGGTATATTTCAAAATGTTTCTAAAAACCTATCTAAAATAGTTATGCATGTGTATTTTTACAGAAATGAGAGAACAAAAACATTGACTTCATATGAAACAGAAATCCAGACAAAAATTATATGTAGTTTATTTTTACTGCTAAAAGTATGAACTACCATGAATATTTATCTTTTATGACACCAGATAACTTCAAAACATAATAGCAACAGTTTCAAAACATGACAACTAAGAGTACACAAAGAATAAAGCCAATTTAGTTTTAGCTTAAAGTAGTCCCTTTAGTATTTCTTTCAAGACCAGTCCAGTGGTGATGAACTCCTTTAACTTTTGCCTATTTAGAAAACGCTTTACCTCTCCCTCAATTCTGCAGGACGACCTTGCTGGATATATTATTCCTGGCTGGCACTTCTTTTCTTTCAGCACTTGGAATATATTGTATTACTCCCTTAAGACATGCAAAGTTTCTGCTGGAAATTGTGCTGATAGTCTAATGGGGTTCCCTTATACATAACAAGTTGTTTTCCCTTGTTGCTTTAATATTACATGTATCCTTGTAAGTCTTTGGGGTTTGCTAGATCTGGATGTCTATTTCCTTGATCTGGTTAGTGAAGTTTACAGTTTTTATTTTTAATATAAGTTTTCTGCCCCATCTCTCTCTCTTCTCCCTCTAGGACCCCTATAGTTCAAATGTTGTTCCATTTGATGTTGGCCCCTAAATCCCTTAAGCTATTTCACTCTTATTTATTTACTTATTTATTTTTTATTTTTGCTTCTTTGATTAGGTAAGTTCTACTGCCCTCTCTTCCAGTTCAGTGATTCGTTCTTCTGCTTCAACTGGTCTGCTGTTGAGCCCCTCTATTGTATTCCTTATTTATATATTTTAATTTTTATCTTCTATTGGAGTATAGTTGATTTACAGTGTTCTGTTAGTTTCCGGTGTACAGCAACATGATTCAGTTACATATATACATATATCCCTTCTTTTTCAGATTCTTTTCCTATACAGGTTATTACAGAGTATTGAGAAGAGTTCCCTGTACTATACAGTAGGTCCTTATTAGTTATCTATTTTATATATAGTAGTGTGTATATGTCAATCCCAATCTCCCAGTTTATCCCTCCCCCTGTCCTTTCCCCTCTGGTAACCATAAGTTTGTTTTCTACATCTGTGACTCTATTTCTGCTTTCTAAATAAGTTCATTTGTATCGTTTTTTTAGATTTCACATATAAGTAATGTCATATGATATTTGTCTCTGTCTGACTTACTTCGCTTAGTATGATAATCTCTAGATCCATCCATGTTGCTGCAAATGGCATTACTTCATTCTTTTTTATGGCTGAGAAATATCCCATTGTATATTTGTACAACATCTTCTTTATTCATTCCTCTATTGATGGACATTTAGGTTGCTTCCATATCCTGGCTATAGTAAATAGTGCTGCAATGAATATTGGGGTGCATGTATCTTTTCAATATGGTTTTCTCTGGATATATGGCTGGGAGTGGGATTGCTGGATCACATGGTAACTCTATTTTTAGTTTTTTAAGGAACCTCCATACTGTTCTCGATAGTGGCTGCACCAATTTACATTCCCACCAACAGTGTAGGAGGGTTCCCTTTTCAACACACCCTCTCCAGCATTTGTTCTTGGTAGATTTTTTGATAATGGCCATTCTGACTCCTGTGAGGTGATACCTCATTGTAGTTTTGATTTGAATTTCTCTAATAATTAGTGATGTTGAGCATCTTTTCTTTATGGCCATCTGTATGTTTCTTTAGAGAAATGTCTATTTAGATCTTCTGCCCATTTTTTGTTTGGGTTGTGTGTTTTTTTGATATTGAGCTGCATGAGCTGTTTGTATATTTTGGAGATTAATCCCTTTTCATAGCATCATTTGCAAATATTTTCTCCCATTCTGTGGGTTGTCTTTTCATTTTGTTTTGGTTTTCTTTGCTGTGCAAAAGCTTTTAAGTTTACTTAAGTCCCATTTGTTTATTTTTGTTTTTATTTTCATTACTCTGGAAGGTGGATCAAAAAGGATATTGCTGCAATTTATGTCAGAGTGTGTTCTGCCTATGTTTTCCTCTAAGAGTTTTATAGTGTCCAGTATTACATTTAGATCTTTAATCAGTTTTGAGGTTATTTTGTGTATGGTGTTAGAAAATGTTCTAATTTCATTCTTTTACCTGTAGCTGTCCAGTTTTCCCAGCACCACTTATTGAAGGGACTGTCTTTTCTTCATTGTATATTCTTGCCTCCTTTGTCATAGATTAATTGACCAAAGGTGTGTGGGTTTATTTCTGGACTTCCTATCCTGTTCCATTAATCTATATTTCTATTTTTGTGCCAGTACCATACTGTTTTGGTTACTGTCGCTTTGTATTATAGTCTGAAGTCAGGGTGCCTAATTCCTCCAGCTCCATTTTTCTTTCTCAGGATTACACTGGCTATTTCGGGTCTTTTGTGTTTCCATAAAAATTAAAAAAAAATTTTTTGTTCTATTTCTATGAAAAATACTATTGGTAATTTGATAGGGATTGCATTGACTCTGTAGATTGCCTTGGGTAGTATAGTCATTTTGAAGATAGTGGTTCTTCCAATCCAAGAACATGCTATATCTTTCCATGTACTTGTGTCACCTTCAATTGCTTTCATCAGCATCTTATAGTTTTCAGAGTACAGGTCTCTTGTCTCCTTAGGTAGGTTTATTCCTAGGTATTTTATTCTTTTTAATGCAGTGGTAAATGGATTGGTCATGGATGGTGAATGGATGGTAAATGGGATTGTTTCCTTAATTTCTCTTTCTGAACTTTTGTTGTTAGTGTATAGAAATGCAAGAAATTTCTGTGTATTAATTTTGTATCCTGCAACTTTACCAGATTCATTGATGAGCTCTAGTAGTTTTCTGGTAGCATCTTTAGGATTTTCTATGTATAGTTAACATGTCATCTGCAAACAGTGACAGTCTTACTTTTTCTTTTCCAATTTGGATTCCTTTTATTTCATTTTCTTCTCTGATTGCCATGGCTAGGACTTCCAAAACTATGTTTAATCAAGGTGTCTAGAGTGTGGACATCCTTTTCTTGTTCCTGATTTTAGAGGAAATGCTTTCATATCTTCACCATTGAATATGATGTTAGCTGTAGGTTTGTAATATATGGCTTTGATTATGTTCCCTCTATGCCCACTTTTTGGAGGGTTTTTATCATAAATGGGTGTTGAATTATGTCAAAAGCTTTTTCTGCATCCATTGAGATGATCATAAGGTTTTTATTCAATTTGTTGATGTGGTGTATCACACTGATTGATTTGTGGATATTGAAAAATCCTTGCATCCCTAAAATAAATCTCACTTGATCATGGTGTATGATCCTTTTAATGTGTTGTTGATTTGGTTTACTAGTTTTGATGAGGATTTTTGTGTCTATGTTCATCAGTGATATTGGCCTGTAATTTTCATTTTTTGTGGTATCTTTTTCTGGTTTTGGTATCAGGGTGATGGTGGCCTCATAGAATGAGTTTGGGAGTGTTCTTTCCTTTGCAATTTTTTGGGATGGTTTCAGAAGAATAGGTATTAACTCTTCTCTAAATGTTTGAAAGAATTCACCTGTGAAGACATCTGTTCCTGGACTTTTGTTTGATGGAAAATTTTTAAATCACAGTTTCAATTTCAGTACTTGTGATTGGTCTGTCCATATTTTCTATATCTTCCTGGTTCAGTCCTGGAAGATTGTACCTTTCTAAGAATTTGTCCATTTGTTCCAGGTTGTCCATTTTATTGGCATAAAATTGCTTGTAATAGTCCCTTATGATTCTTTGTATTTCTATGGTGTCCATTGTAACTTCTCCTTTTTCATTTCTAATTGTACTGATTTGAGCCCTCTCCCTCTTTTTCTTGATGAGTCTGGCTAAAGGTTTATCAATTTTGTTTATCTTTTCAAAGAACCAGCTTTTAGTTTCATTGATCTTTTCTAATGTTTTCTTCATCTCTGTTGTATTTATTTCTGCTCTGATCTTTATGATGTCCTTCCTTCTACTAACTTTGGGTTTTGTTTGTTCTTCTTTCTCTAGTTGTGTTAGGTGTAAGGTTAAGTTGTTTATTTGAGATTTTTCTTGTTTCCTGAGGTAAGATCATATTTCTATAAACTTCCCTCTTAGAACTGCTTTGCTTTGTTCCCATAGGTTTTGGATGGTCATGTTTTCATTTTCATTTGTCTCTAGGTATGTTTTTGATTTCCTCTTTGAGTTCTCCAGTGATCCACTGGTTGTTTAGTAATATGTTGTTTAGCCTCCATGGGTTTGTGTTTTCTACAGTGTTTTTGTTTTTGTTTTTTGTTTTTTTGTAGTTGATTTCTAATCTCATAGTGTTTTGGTCTGGAAGGATGTTTGATGTGATTTCAATTTTCTTAAATTTATCGAGGCTTGATTTTTGGCTCAGCGTGTGATCTATCCTGGAGAATGTCCCATGTACACTTGAGAAGAATGTATTAATATATTCTGTTGCTTTCAGATGGAATGCTCTATAAATATCAGTTAAGTCCATCTGCTCTAATGTGTCATTTAAGGCCTGTGTTCCCTTATTAATTTTCTGTCTGAATGATCTTACATTACATTATGTCCATTGATGTAAGTGTGGTGTTAAAGTCTCACACTATTATTGTGTTACTGTTGATTTCTCCTTTTATGGCTGTTAGCATATGCCTTATGTTCTGAGGTGCTCCTATGTTGGGTGCATATATATTTACCATTGGTATATCTTCTTCTTGGATTGATCCCTTGATCATTATGTAGTGTCCTTTGTCTCTTTATTTCAACATCTATTTTGTCTGATATGAGTATTGCTACTCCAGCTTTCTTTTGATTTTCATTTGTATGCAATACCTTTTTCCATCCCCTCACTTTCAGTCTGTATGTGTCCCTAGATCTGAATGGGTCTCTTGTAGACAGCATATATACAGGTCTTGTTTTTGTATCCATTCAGCCAGTGTATGTCTTTTGGTTGGAGCATTTATCCATTTACATTTAATGTAATTATTGATATGTGTTCTTATTGCCATTTTGTTAATTGTTTTGGATTTGTTTTTGTAGGTTGTTTTTCTTCCCTTCCTCTTTTGTGATTTGATAACTATCTTTAGTGTGTTTGGTTTGCTTTTTCGTTTTTGTGTATCTGTTGTAGTTTTTTAGTTTGCATTTCCCATGAGGTTTTGATAAAGCAGTACAAGATTGTTTTAAGTTGCTGGTTTCTTAATTTCAAATGCATTTCCAATTTCCTGAATTTTTACTCTCCTCTTCTCACAGTTGCTGGTTTTGATATCATATTTGCATGTGGATGATTTCCTACCTTTCCTGTATGTTTGCCTTTACTGGTGTATTTTTACATTAATAATTTTCTTATTTCTAGTTGTGGCCTTTTCTTTTCCACCTAGAGAAGGGCCTTTAGCATTTGTTGTAAAGTTGGTTTGTTGGTGCTGAATACTTTTAGCTTTTACTTGTCTGTAAAGCTTTTGATTTATCTGTCGAATCTGAATGAGAGCCTTGCTGGGTAGAGTATTCTTGGTTGTAGGTTTTTCCCTTTCATAACTTGAAATATATCATGCCATTCCCTTGTGGCCTGCAGAGTTTCTGTTGAAAAATCAGCTGATAACGTTATAGGAATTCCCTTGTATGTTATTTGTTGCTTTTCATATTTTCCCTTTGTTTGTAATTTTTGTCAATTTGATTAATATGTGTCTTGGCATGTTCCTCTTGGGTTAATCCTGCCTGGGACTCTCTGTGCTTCCTGGACTTGAGCAAGTGTTTCCTTTCCCATGTTAGGGAAGGTTTTGGCTATTATCATCTCTTCAAATATTTTCTCAGGTCCTTTCTCTCTTTGTTCTCCTTCTGGGACCCCCTACACACCCCCCATGGTGTGTTTCATGTTGTCCAGAGGTCTCTCAGACTGTGTTCATTTTTTTTCATCTTTCTTTATTCTGTTCTGCAGCAGTTAGTTATTTCTACCAATCTGTCTTCCAGCTCACTTATTTATTCTCCTGCCTCATTTATTCTGCTATTGATTCCTTTTAGTGTATTTTTCATTTCACTTATTGTATTGTTCATCTCTGGTTTATTCTTTAAATCTTCTAGCTCTTTGTTAAGGATTTCTTGTATCTTCTCAGTCTGTGCCTCCATTCTTTTTCTGAGATCTTGGATCATCTTTACTATCATTATTCTGAATTCTTTTTCAGGCCGATTGCCTATCTCCACTTCACTTAATTGTTCTTCTGAGGTTTTTATCTTGTTCCTTCATCTGAAACATATTGCTCTGCCATCTCATTTTGTTTAACTCTGTGTTTGTGGTCTTCATTCCACAGGCTGCAGGATCATAGTTCTTCTTGCTTCTGGTGTCTGCCCACTGTGGGTGGAGCTTGGTCTTGTCTATCTGGTGGGCAGGGGTGTGTATAGAGGTGGCTGTGGGCTCAGGACGACTTTAGGCAGTCTGTCTGTTGATGGGTGGTGCTGTGTTCCCTACCAGTTGGTTGTTTGCGGAGGCATCCCAGTACTGGAACCTGCAGGCTGTTGGGTGGGGCCAGGCCTCAGTGCCAAAATGGCAACTTCTGGGAGAGCTCACACTGAGGAATATTCCTTGGGGCCTCTGCCATCAGTGTCCTCGCCCCCACAGTGGGTCACAGCCAACCTGCACCTCACTAGGAGATCCCTCTAAGGCTCACAGGTAGGTCTGGCCCAGGCTCCTATGGGGCCACTGCTTTGCCATGGGTCCCAGTGCATGTGAAAACTTGTGTGCATCCTCCAAGAGTGGAAACTCTGTTTCCCCCAGTCCTGTTGAGCTCCTGCACTCATGCCCTGCTGGTCTTCAAAACCAAATGCTCTGAGGGCTCCTTCTCCCATTGCCAGACCCCCAGGCTGGGGAGCCTGCCATGGGGCTCAGAACTCTCACTCCTGTGGAAGAACCTGTTTGATATAATTATTTTCCAGTTTGTGGGTCACCCACCCACTGACCATCACGAAAGTGCCCCTCCTACCATCTCATTGTAGCTTCTTCTTTGTCTTTGGATGTAGAATATCTTTTTTGGTAGTTTCCAGTCTGTCTTTTTTGTTGATGGTTGCTCAGTAGTTAGTTGTGATTTTTGGTGTTTTCATGAGTGGAAGTGAGCTCAAATCCTTCTACTCCGCCATCTTGTCTCCCTTCGTCTATTGTATTCTTTAGCTCTGTGACTTCTATTTGGTACTTTCTTAGATTTTCTCTGTTCATCCATTCCTCTGCAGAGTTTGGTTAGCATCTTAATGACCATTATTTTGAACTCTTCATCTGGTAAATTACTTATTTCTGTTTTATTAAGGGTTTTTTTCTGTAAAGTGTTATTTTGTTCTTTAGTTTGGAACATATTCCTCTATTTATATTTTTCTTGACTTTGTGTGGCTCTTATGCATTAGATAAAACAGCCACCTCTCCCTGTCAGGAAGGAGTGATCTGATGTAAGATATAAACCTTACCATTCAGTACTGCCCTAGCTCTTGGTTGTCTCTTAAACCTCTGTGACCCTCCAAGCAGCCTATTTTATTTACAGTGATTCCCAGTAGACGAGGGTGTGCCAAGACATGTCAGTGTCCCAAAGGGGAAGATCTCAGTTGGCACCTAGATTATCTTTCTACATTTTTAAACTCCTTACTATCAACAAATATTAGTTTTATTTTTTGTAAAAAGTATTCACTCTTTTAAAAATGTTCTTCCTATACACCAAATAAAACATCCATCTATTTTTGCTAAAACTCAAAAGATATTCACATACATTTTCTGTCATCTTAATCATCTCAGACTGAGAACAGTCATATCTGTTTAATATAGAGATAATTTATTGACTCAAACACAGGTCTATTATAAATGACTGCATGGCACCTGACTTCTTTGATTAACATAATTTTGTCTATGGAACAAAATCAACAACAAAAAAGGACAAACTAGTTCATACCAGAAGATACTAAAAAGATATAACATTATAAATATTTATAAGAATGAAAACATTTCAAAATCAACATCACAAAACAACAGCCTTTTTTACTTGAAATGAAAAGGTTGCATTCTAGTAGTTAATGTATAAAATAACTTATTTTCACAGTTAATGTTTCCTGCTTAAGATACCTCAGCATCTCCAATTATTCTTTAGGTAAAATCCTTATCTATTTTGTTACTATACTCATCTGAGGAATTGCTCATAGAATACCTTTAGAGTATTTAGCCATTAATAAGAAAATCAGGGTGAGCCTCTGAATTCCATTTCTGATATAAAATTGTTAAGTCAGCAGGAGTAAATTTATGTTAACTGGATGTGCATTTATGCTTCCTCAGGGAACAGAAATAAAGACATCAAGAGTTAGCTCCGTGAAAGAGAAAAGAATGCTATTAGAGTTCCCTTTGACACACTGAGTGGTTGCTTAGAGAAAAAGATCTGATGTCATCAAAAACTAAATGAATGAGTCATGTCCTTTTCTTTCTAACAAACACCTCACACCCAAAGATATGACACTGGTAATATTTTAGTTAAATCAATTGGAAAAACTTCAATGGAAAAATCTGTAGATTCTGTACTTCAAGGAATATTACTTATTTTGGAGTAGATCAGACCTGCTAGTCAAAAATAACAATATTTATTATAGCTAATATTTGAGTGCCTACTACCTGTAGACATAATTATCTCTTACTACAATATTACCTATTTAATCCTTATCCTTATCAAAAAAAAAAAAAAAAAAAAAAAAACCAGAAACAAGAAGAAGAAATCAAGGGACAAGTACAGGGAAGTCAGAGGGAAGTCAGAACTTATCCCAGGTCACATGGTTTTGAACGTAAACAGATTCACTCCAGAGCTGGAACTGAAAATGGGCAGCCTATAAGCAAAGCTACAAAAATAGGATTATAAGACTTAGGTGTAGAATAAGATATTTTGATTCTTTATGCTTTTTTTCAATTATATGAATTTTATATAGGGGAGTTGAAGATACAGGATAAAAGTTTGGTTGAGCTGACATTATGATGAACCAATTATGGACTCTGGAAAATAATAGGGACCAGGGAAAGCTTTCCAGCAGAGGAACAGTAAAATCAAAGTGGTGCCTTAAGGAGAAAGAAGACTAAAATTTAAATTAATGTCAACGATTAAACTGCTGTTAAACTATAACCTTGGAATCACATAAGATGTGAGAGTATTGAGTATGCTTTTGAGAAATAGCATTACTTCATGGTTCCACTCAGATTTATAATGAATAATGAAGCACATTTTGGCACCTGTTAGGTATCTTATCTTATGAATAATCTGCAACTGGATAAATTACTTGGATGGACTTCTTGGGTAACAGATACATAATGTAAATCCAAACTAATATTAATAATATACTGATAACATTTAAAATTTATTAATTAAAAAATTAAATATCCTATAATTCCCATCATTTTCCATTTCTATTATCACTAACCTAATTCAGGCTGCTACAACCTCATGCACCAAAACAGTGCATCAGCCTCCCTAACAGTGTCTAAGTTTCAATCTATCACCTTCTAATTTACTATTTATCTGTACAACTAAAATCCCATGATTCTCCTCAAAAATTTTTGACTCTCAATACCTTACCAGTGTAATTTCAAACTTCTTAATCTGGCATTTAAGATTTCCAAAGTGTCCCTCAACCTGTCTGTTTAGTTTATCTCAAATTACTATGTCATTGCCAGGTTATTCTATAAGATGGTTATCTTGCTTTCTCTCCACAGAAAGAAAAGAAGGATAAAATTTGGGAACAGAAATGAGTTTGATTCTCAGTCATTTACCCTCTTGAGCCACAGTTTGCCATTTTATTAAAACAGGTTTTTCATACTTCACTCAACAAGTTATAAGGATTAAAATAAATTTAAATTATTAAATTAAAATGTACTAAAATACATGCATTTTTCCAACAAACAACATTACTGTGTTCCAGGATTTGGAATAGGCACTGTGGCTGCAATGACAGTGTTCTAGAGACTGGTATATAAAAGAACACGGACTAATGTTAGAATTTGAGAGGATATAATAATTATACCCATTTTCCCCTTCTAATCTCAGAACCAATGCAGACATAAAGAGGCCAAAATATCAATTTTGTTACTAATAAAATTGTGAGAAGGTAACTTAGTCTTAAAGTCCAAAGACCAGTCCTACCATTCTCTGCACCTATAGGAATATACATCAGATGCCTGTCCCATCTGAGAGGTATTTTGCTTCTAGAAACAGACATATTTGCCCAAGAAAGCTGCCTTCCATTAATATGTGATAGACTATCCAGTCCTAGTGGGTATTACATTCAACCTATGTATTTAGGCAGGAATATTTCACTATATTGTGTTTAAATTCCTGGCAGAATCCAGTAAAAGTATTAACAGTGGTAGATATTTCACTGGTGGCCTAAGTAGTAATCTAATTAACTTTTCTATCCTCTTCTCTCTAGGAGGGAGTTAATTCCCAAGTATTACTTGCCACTTCCCTATTTACTTCCAAACAAACAACTATCTTTAATTCCCTAAGATGATAGTCCGTTTATTTCCTGATCTTTATCCTCTGATGTGGACATTAATAGAATAATTCTATCATCATTTGCTTTATCTTTGATGGCCTCCTTCATACATCTATTGAAATTTCCTGACATACACCAGAAAATGTAACGGATAACAATCATATCAACTGTATAAGTTGCTCCCAAATGCAGTTTTGCACTGCCATATGTTTCAGGTGTATAGACTAACAAACATTTATTTGCTAAATCTAATTCATTTCCCCAGGACTTTCCCATTTATAAAAATTTCCCATTTCAATTTCTGGCTACCATGGAAGCAGTTGGATTTGGTATTTGCTTTAAGTCCTCTATAACTGCGTGATAACCAAATGACTTGTCTTCTAAAGAGGGACCCTTCTAAGAGTAAAACATGGCTGTATTAATAGTCACACAGAAACAAGAGTAAGACAAGACAGTCCCAAACTGGGTACAAGATTACCCTCCCTAAAAATTGAACATAAGTCTCTAAAGTCCCATTTGGCTTCTGTACAGACAATCGAGTCAATATATGGTGCAGGAGCAAGAGATATCTGTCCTTTTTTTGTATATCCATTTCAATTATTGATTCTTATGATATACTGTTCATGGTTCATTGGACGGCCTCCTAGAACTTCCACCTATATAAAGGAGATGACCACTACTGGACCCAGACATCTATTTCTTTACATGGTATTCATCTGAAATCTCTCTCAACTTCCCAGGATTTAATAATCATGGATGCACAAGAAATGGGTATGACATTATTCAACCTCTATCAATTTGTCTGTTGCACAAATCTATGATGATTTTTAATTCAACTAGACCCCTAACAATTATTAGGCTAAGAGGCCCTCACAAGCCTACATCTTCTACATTCAGGTTTAAATTTGCCTCTTTGAACTAAATATTGTGAATTCTCATCCTGTCTTAAAGGTATCTTTCTAAAATTAAAAGATTTAACTGTGGAAAGTAAAAACTCAGTATCAACACTAAAGTCCCATAGATTTCACTGAGTTTAAGGTAGACACCCCAGGCCTAGCAAAGTGCAAGGACCATAGATCTGGTCTGCTTCCTCTCTCATTGGGTTTATGTTATCCCAGTTGGACTCTTACCAGTTCTTAAAAACACCGATTTCACCTGAGTGGGGTAATTTATAATTACAGTGGATACTTGAACAACACAGGTCACTTATAAGTGGATTTTTTTCAGTATTTACTTCAGTACTACAGGATCTCTAGTTGTTTGAATCCACATATGCAGAACTCCAGATATAGAGAAAAAACTAAATTTATACACGTATTTTCCATTGTGTTGAGGGTAAGTGCCTCAAACCCCACATTATTCAAGGGTCAGCTGTATAGCAGATAATTACATTGACAACATTTATAGCTCTAAAACTTGGACAACCCCCATCATTTATTGCCTAAATAGTGCTCTGACCTCACCCAAGCATTCATGGTTATCTTCAGTTTCCCAAGGCCTCTGAATTCCATCAATTTTATTGTATTTATTCTTCTCCCTTGGAAAGAGTGTTCATCTTTTGGGTCCCTCTGATCTACATTCCTGCTCTCTACTTAGAGAGATGTGCACAAAGTTTAATGATAAATGATCTGGCTCTGAGTAAACAGCCAGATCAGAAGTATGAAGAACACAGGTCACAATTTCTTGCACCAGTAGACTAGGTGATGGGTCATTTCATCATTTAAGGGTTCTTTTTTGCATCTCAGTTACAGTTTCTGTGTTTTACTTCTAATGCATTATGAGGTTAACACCTGGTCTGGTCATGAACTACCACTCATAGTTCAGAAACATCTTACTTACCTCTTCTGGGTAGTTCGAGCTAGAGGAAATCCCCTCATTCCAAAATCTACCCCAGGATTTATTTCTACTAATTGTAGCCTTCCCTGTTTGCCCTTTACTTTTACATCATGCTCCTATAACTTCTTTTAGATTTCTAATTCCATAAATGTCTTGAACATTTTTCCTCAGGGCACAAGCAACATCTGAGTTTCAATAAATGTCAATTTGGGGGGACATTAGTTTTTTCTGGGTTATTTATTCCAGGTTTCCCATGAGCTCTCCCCTTTCTTTTGTTGGATCTCTTTGAGTTATCATTGACTGCCCTAACTGAGCAACCATTAAAATTACTTCTTTCTAATGATAAGACCATTAAGGGGTTAATATCCAAAATGTATAAACAAACAGCTCATACAACTCAATATCAAAAAAGCAAACAATCCAATTAAAAAATGGGCAGAAGACCTGAACAGATATTTTTCCAAAGAAGACATACCGATGTTCAATGGGCACATGAAAATATGCTCATCGTTGCTAATCATCAGAGAAATGAAAATCAAAACCACAGTGAGGGCAGGCAGAGTCAAGATGGTGTATAGGAGGATGCAGAATTTGCGTCTCCTCACAACTAGGGCACCTACAAGGGACTGGTGGGGGACCACGAAGAACTAAGGGGATGGGAGGAACCTGCAGCAACTGGGTAGGATGTGGGGCGTGGGCAGAGTGAAGGGGGAGGAGAAGTGGAGGTGAGATGGGACTGGCGCCCCTGAGGGGAAGGGATCCCAAGCCCAAAGGAGGAAATAGGGGAACCATTGGGAGGGCAGAAGATCAAAAGGGAGTGTGGCCAAGTTTCCCCTGCCCCCTTGGACCCCCAGGAACCTGTTGAGATCCCAGGCCTGATCCTCTGCCCACTGAGACCCCCTCCAGCTGCACAGGTCCTGAGGGAGTGAGAGGGAAGGGGCTGCAAAAGTAAAGGCTGGACCTTGGGGACTGGCACCGCTGAGGGGTGGCTGGGGAGGGGAGGAGTTCCTACACCCAGTGGGAGCCACCCACAGTTAGGGGTCCAGCAGTGATGGGGGAGTCCCTGGGGGAGAGGGTGGGGGAGGGGCATGAAAGAAGGGAAGGGAACAGGGCCAGCACTTTCCCTGTCCACTTAGGCACTGGGGAGCCTGTTCAGCTCTGGGCCTAATCCTCTACACTCAGAGCCTCCCTCCTTCACAGAACCCAAGCCCCACCCCTACACTCAGAGACCCCCCCCCCCCAACGAGCTGGGCCTGAACCCCACCCACACACCCTCACTCAGGGCCCTACCTCCAAACTCGGGAGCTCCACTCTCCAGAGGCCCTCCTTTTGATGTGCTGCCTCTCCCCTTCTGTGCAGGTCCTAAGCAGAGGCCCCACCCCATGCTTGAACGTTGCCCCCCAACCTGCCTAAGTCCCGCCCCACCCAAAACTGTGCCCAGGTTCCACCCACCCCCACCTAAACTCCACCCTCACAGCCAAGGCTTTTTTCTCTTCTGTTTTCCTCTTTTAGATTGGAGGTCCTGTTTTACCTTGTTGATTCATTGTTGTTGATTCTTTTATAATTTAATTTTCCTAATCTTTTATTTTTCTAATTTTATTTTATCCATTATACTTTGTTTGTGATCTCTTTTTTGGCTTGTTTCCCCCTGCCCTTTTTTTTTCTTTGTGGTTTTATTTTACCTGTTGCAATTGTTACAAATGTAGTTTTATTTTTCCTAATATATTTTCTATTTTTCTAATTTTATTTTGTTTTTTATTCTTTGATATTGTACTACTCTTTTTTTCTTCCTTTTTTTAAATTTTTTAACTGTGCTACAAACTTTTCAGGATCTTGGTTCCCAGGCCAGAAGTAGGGCCCGAGCTACTGCAGTGGGAGCTCAGAGTCCAAACTGCTGGACTAACAGAGAACCTCAGACCCTGGGGAATATCAATCAGAGTGAGGCCTCCTGGAGGTCCTCATTTCAGCACCAAGACCCAGCTCAATCCAACTGTCTGCAAACTCCAGTGCTGGACGTCTCAGGCCAAACAAACAAAAAGATAGGAATACAGCACCACCCATCAAAAGAATAAAAAATGAAATGACAAAACAAACTCTTACACACAAAGGAGCAAGGTAAAAACCTGCAAGACCAAATAAATGAAATATGCAACCTACCTGAAAAAGAATTCAGAGTAATGATAATAAAGATGATCCAAAATCTCATAAACAAAATGGAGAAAATACAAGAAACATTTAACAAGAATCTAGAAGAACTAAAGAGCAAACAGTGTTGAACAACACAATAAATGAAATAAAAATTCTCTAGCAGGAATCATTAGCAAAATAACTGAGGAAGAAGAATGGATAAGTGGCCTGGAAGATAAAATAGTGGAAATAACTACTGCAGAGCAGAATAAAGAAAAAAGAATGAAAAGAATTGAGGACAGTCTCAGAGACCTCTGGGACATTAAATGCACCAATATTCGAATTATAGGGGTCCCAGAAGAAGAAGGGAAAAGAAGAAAGGGTCTCAGAAAATATTTGAAGAGATTATAGTCGAAAACTTCCATACCATGGGAAAAGAAATAGTCAAAGTCTGGGAAGCACAGAGAGTACCAAACAGGATAAACACTAAGAAAAACATGCCAAGACACATATTAATCAAACTATCAAAAATTAAATACAAAGAAAAAACATTAAAAGCAGCAAGGGGAAAGAAACTAACATACAAGGTAATCCCCAAAAGGTTAACAACTGATTTTTCAGCAGAAACTTGGCAAGCCAGAAGGGTGCGGCAGGACATATTTAAAGTGAAGAAAGGGAAAAACCTACAACAAAGATTATTCTAACCAGCAAGGATCCCATTCAGATTCGACAGAGAAATTAAAACCTTAACAACAGATAAGCAAAAGGTAAGAGAATTCAGCACCACCAAACCAGCTTTACAACAAATGCTAAACGAACTTCTCTAGGCAGGAAACACAGGAGAAGGAAAAGACCTACAACAACAAACCCAAAACAATTAAGAAAATGGTAATAGGAACATACATATCAATAATTACCTTAAAAGTAAATGGATTAAGTGCTCCAACCAAAAGACATAGGATGAGTGGTTACAAAAACAAGACCTGTACATATGCTGTCTACAAGAGACACACTTCAGACCTAGGGACACATACAGACTGAAAGTGAGGGGATGGATAAAGATATTCCATGCAAATGGAAATCAAAAGAAAGCTGGAGTAGCAATTCTCATATCAGACAAAATAGATTTTAAAATAAAGACTATTACAAGAGACAAAGAAGGACACTATATAATGATCAAGGGATCAATCCAAGAAGAAGATATAACAATTGTAAATATTTATGCACCCAACATAGGAGCACCTCAATACATAAGGCAAATGCTAACAGCCATAAAAGGGGAAATCAACAGTAACACAATCATAGTAGGGGACTTTAACACCCCACTTTCACCAATGGACAGATCATCCAAAATGAATATAATAAGGAAACAGAAGCTTTAAATGATACATTAAACAAGATGGACTTAATTGATATTAATATGACATTCCATCCCAAAACAACAGAATACACTTTCTTTTCAAGTTCCCATGGAACATTCTTCAGGATAGAGCATATCTTGGGTCACAAACGAGCCTTGAAAAATTGGAATCGTATTAAGTATCTTTTCTGATCAAACGCTATGAGACTAGATATCAATTACAGGAAACAAACTGTAAAAAATACAAACACATGGAGGCTAAAGAATACACTACTAAATAACCAAGAGGTCACTGAAGAAATCAAAGAGGAAATCAAAAAACACCTACAAACAAACAAATGACAATGAAAACACAACAACCAAAATCTATGGGATGCAGCAAAAGCAGTTCTAAGAGGGAAGTTTATAACTATACAATCCTACCTCAAGAAACAAGAAACAGCTCAAATAAACAACCTAACTTACACCTAAAGCAATTAGAGAAAGAAGAACAAAACCCCCCCAAAGTTAGCAGAAGGAAAGAAATCATAAAGATCAGATCAGAAATAAATGAAATAGAAACAAAGAAAACAATAGCAAAAATCAATAAAACTAAAAGCTGGTTCTCTGAGAAGATAAACAAAATTGATAAACCATTAGTCAGACTCATCAAGAAAAAAAGGGAGAAGACTCAAATCAACAGAATTAGAAATGGAAAAGGAGAAATAACAACTGACCCTGCAGAAATACAAAGGATCATGAGATTTTAGTACAAGCAATTATATGCCAAAAAAACAGACAACCTGGAAGAAATGGACAAATTCTTAGAAAAGCACAACCTTCAGAGACTGAACCACAGAAAATATGAACAGACCAATCACAAGCACTGAAATTGAAACTGTTATTTAAAATATTCCAACAAACAAAAGCCCAGGACTAGATGGCTTTACAGGCGAATTCTATCAAACACTTAGAGAAGAGCCAACACCCATCCTTCTCAAACTCTTCCAAAATATAGCAGAGGGAGGAACACTCCCCAACTCATTCTACAAGGCCACCATCACCCTGATACCAAACCAGACAAAGATGTCACAAAGAAAACTACAGGCCAATATCACTGATGAACATAGATGCAAAAATCCTCAACAAAATACTAGCAAACAGAATCGAACAGCACATTAAAATGATCATACACCGTGATCAAATGGGGTTTATCCCAGGAATGCAAGGATTCTTCAATATACGCAAAATAATGTGATACACCATATTAACAAATTGAAGGATAAAAACCATATGATAATCTCAATAGATGCAGAAAAAGCTTTTGACAAAATTCAACACCGATTTATAATAAATAGCTCCAGAACGTAAGCATAGGGGGAACTTACCTCAACATAATAAAGGCCATATATGACAAACCCACAGCCAACATCGTTCTCAATGGTGAAAAACTGAAACCATTTCCTCTAAGATCAAGAGCAAGACAAAGTTGCCCACTCCCACCACTATTATTCAATACAATTTTGGAAGTTTTAGTCATAGCAATCAGAGAAGAAAAAGAAATAAAAGGAATCCAAATCAAAAAAGAAGTAAAGCTGTCACTGTTTGCAGATGACATGATATTATACATAGAGATCCCTAAAGATGCTACCAGAAAACCACTAGAGCTAATCAATGAATCTGGTAAAGTAGCAGGATACGAAATTAATGCACAGAAATCTCTTGCATTCGTATATACTAATGATGAAAAATCTGAAAGAGAAATTAAGGAAACACTCACATTTACCACTACAACAAAAAGAATAAAATACCTAGGAATAAACCTACCTAAGGAGGCAAAAGACCTGTATGCAGAAAACTACAAGACACTGATGAAAGAAATAAAGGTGATACAAACAGATGGAGAGATATACCATGTTCTTGGATTGGAAGAATCAATATTGTGAAAATGACTATACTAACCAAACCAACCAACAGATTCAATGCCCTTTCAAACTACCAATGGCATTTTTCATAAAACTAGAACAAAGAATTTCATAATTTGTATGGAAACACAAAAGACCCCAAATAGCCAAAGCAATCTTGAGAAAGAAAAACAGAGTCAGAGGAATCAGTCTCCCGGACTTCAGACTAAACTACAAAGCTATAGTAATCAAGACAGTATGGTACTGGCACAAAAACAGAAACATAGAGCAATGGAACAGTATAGAAAGCCCAGAGATAAACCCAAGCACATATGGTCACCTTACCTTTGTTAAAGGAGGCAAGAGTATACAATAGAGAAAAGAGAGTCTCTTCAATAAGTGGTGCTGGGAAAACTGGGTAGCTACATGTAAAAGAATGAAATTAGAACATTTCCTAACACCATACACAAAAATAAACTCAAAATGGATTAAAGACCTAAATGTAAGGACAGACACTATAAAACTCTTAGAGGAAAACTTAGGAAGAACACTCTTTGACATAAATCACAGCAAGATCCTTTTTGACCCACATCTTAGAGAAATGGAAATAAAAACAAAAACAAACAAAGGGGGCCTAATGAAATTTAAAAGCTTTTGCACAGCAATGGGAACCACAAACAAGACGAAAAGACAACCCTTAGAATGGGAGAAAATATTTGCAAATGAAGCAACTGACAAAGGATTAATCTCCTAAATATACAAGCAGCTCATGAAGCCCAATATCAAAAAAACAAACAACCCAATCCAAAAATGGGCAGGAGACCTAAACAGACATTTCTCCAAAGAAGATATACAGATTGCCAACAAACACATGAAAAGATGCTCAACATCACTAATCATTAGAGAAATGCAAATCAGAACTGCAGTGAGTTATCACCTCACACTGGTCAGAATGGTCATCATCAAAGTCTACAAAGAATAAATGCTGGAGAGAATGTGGAGAAAGTGGAACCCTCTTGCACTGTTGGTGGGAATATAATTTGGTACAGCCACTATGCAGAACAGTATGGAGCTTCCTTAAAAAACTTAAAATAGAATTACCACATGACCCAGCAATCCCACTACTGGGCATATACCCTGAGAAAACCGTAATTTAAAAAGAGTCATACCACAATGTTCATTCCAGCACTATTTACAATAGGCAGGACATGGAAGCAACCTAATTTTCCATTGACAGATGAATGGATAAAGAAGATTTGGCACATATATACAGTGGAATATTACTCAGCTATAAAAAACGAAATTGAGTTATTTGTAGTGAAATGGATGTACCTAGAGTCTGTCATACAGAGTGAAGTACGTCAGAAATAGAAAAACAAATACCGTATGCTAACACATATATATGGAATCTAAAAAAAAAAAAAGGTTCTGAAGAACCTAGTGGCAGGAGAGGAATAAAGACGCAGACATAGAGAATGGACTTGAGGACATGGGGAGGGGGAAGGATAAGCTGGGATGAAGTGAGAGAGTGGCATGGACATATATACACTACCAAATGTAAAATAGATAGCTAGTGGGAAGCAGCTGCATGGCACAGGGAGATCAGCTAGGCGCTTTGTGACCACCTAGATGGGTGGGTAAGGAGGGTGAGAGGGAGCCACCGAGAGATAGGATATACATATGCATATAGCCTATTCACTTTGTTATACAGCAGAAATTAACACAACACTGTAAAGCAATTATACTCCAATAAAGATGTTAAAAAATATATATATGCACCTCAGATATGGAAACAACCTAAGTGTTCATCAACAGATGAATGAAGTTGTGGTGTATATATATATATGTATATATATATATATACACACACATATACACACACACACATATACACAAATTAATATTACTCAGCCATAAAAAAGAATGAAATTTTGCCATTTGCAGCAACATGTATGGACTTTGAATCCTTTATGCCAGGTGAAATAAGTCACACAGAGGAAGAGAAATACTGTAGAATATCACTTATATGTGGAATCTAAAAACTACAGCACACTAGTGAAGATAACAAAAAAGAAACAGACTCATAGAGAGCAAACTAGTGGTTACCAGTGGGGAGAGGGAAGGGGAGAGGGGCAATATAGGGATGGGGGAGTGGGAGGTACAAACTATTGGGTGTAAGATAGTCTTAAGGATGTATTGTACAACATGGGGAATATAGCCAATACTTGTAATAACTGTAAATAGAAAGTAACCTTTTAAAAGTGTATAAAAATAAACCTTTAAAAATTATATAAAGATAAAGAATTTATTTTAAATAAGTAAATAAACAAAACTATGTGTAAACAACCTATTCCAAAAAAAACCAAAAACAAACCACAATGAGATACAACCTCACACCAGTCAGAATGGCTATCATCAAAAAGAACACAAATGTTGGCAATGATGTGGAGAAAAGATATCCTTTGTGCACTGTTGGTGGGAATGTAAATTGGTGCAGCCACTATGGAAAACAGTATCGAGAATTCTTCAAAAACTAAAAATAGAGTTACCATATGATACAGCAATCCTACTTGTGGGTACATATCTGAAGAATACAAAAACAGTAATTTAAAAAGATACATGCACTTCAATGTTCATAGCAGCATTATTTACAAAAGACAAAATAAGGACGCAACCTAAGTGTCTATCAATAGATGAATGGATAAAGAAGATTGTGTATATACAATGCAATTCTCCTCAGCCATACCAAAGAATTAAATTTCGCCATTTGCAACAACATGGATGGATCTGGAGAGTATTATACTTAGTGAAATAAGTCAGACAGATAAAGACAAATATTATATGTTATCACTTATATTCATTCTTTTGCCTTATTTTTAGATTCTACATATAACAAAAAAGAAACAGAATCACAGATATAGAGAGCAAATCAGAAATTACCAGTTGGGGGGTGGGCAAGATAGGAGTAAGGGCTTAAGAGGTACAAACTACTGTGTGTAAAATATATGAACTATGAAGATATTACACAGCACAGGGAATATGGCCAATATTGTATAATAACTTTAAATGCAGTATAATCTATAAAAAATTTGAATCACTTTGTTGTACACCTGAAACTGATACAATATTGTAAATCAACTATATCTCAATAAAAAAGCACCATAAAAATGAATCTCAAAAATAATATTTACTTCTTTCTAGCATTATTTCTAAAATTACATCTAGGTATATTTTTAAAGCATGTATCTTTTATTTCTTTTTTAAACATAGGATTGATTGGCTTTAAAATCTGAAGTCTCCTATGAAGTTTATCAATTTTTTCTATATTCCTCAACTCCTCCCAAATGTATTCTTTACTATTTCCAGAACAAAAGCATTAAAAAAATTTATCCCAACAGCCATCTATTTCATTAAAAATAGTGGTCCTCGACCTAGAGAGGTGACTAGAAATGTGGGAAACACTTTTGATTGTCACACTGACCGAGGGAATATTTGACATTTGCAGAGTTGGGGTAGAATGTCAAATACATTATCATAAATAGGATTATCTCTCATATTGGGACAGTTTCCTGACTAAATGCAGGTACCAAGTACACGCCCATGGAAGAACACTAATCTGAAAATAATCAGGTTTTTAATCATCTAAGTATATTCATTCCTTGTAGGACAATCTGAATTCCCAAACTGTGATATCCCAGATACAGATACATTTTACTTATTCGTTTTGTATTTTGGTTTGTAATGATTTAGCTTTCTTTCTACCATTGTTCTAATAAGAAAATATTCCCAATGATATAGGGGTCCAAGGTAGTTTTATTTGTGGTTATAGCCCTCTATATTTATGTGGGTAAAAGTCACAATCTAGTTTTCAAGTTTCACAACCACTATTTACAGAGAAGAGTAAAGTCTCAAAGAATACGTGGCTTAGTCTGTAATTTCTACATAAATCTATTGGTCTTAAAAGAAAATGATCTTCTAATGAAAAAAATATTTTGTAGTACAAGAGACATGGCTGAAAAACACAACCACAGAAACCAAATGATTCTATCAATGAATTTTTAGATACTCAGAAGCAAATTCTAAATGAGTCTTACCAACTCATAATGACTGTCAAATATATCCAGAAGGGGATTCTGGAAAGATGGCAGAGTAGGTAGGACAAGATAAGGATGCCCACTCTCGCCACTTATTCAACATAGTTTTGGAAGTCCTAGCCACAGAAATCAAAGAAGAAAAACAAATAAAAAGAATCCAAATTGGAAAGGAAGGAATAAAACTGTCACTGCAGATGATATGATAATATACATAGAAAATCCCAAAGATGATACCAGGAAACTACTAGAGCTCATCAATGAATTTGGTAAAGTTGAAGGATATAAAATTAATACACAGAAATCTGTTGCATTTCTATACACTAACAACAAAATATCAGAAAAAGAAATTAAGAAAACAATCCCATTTACCATCAAATCAAAAAGAATAAAATACGTAGGAATAAACTTACCTCAGGAGGTGAAAAACCTATACTCTGAAAACTATAAGATGCTGATGAAAGAAACTGATGATGACACAAACAAATGGAAAGACATACTGTGTTCTTGGACTAGAAGAATCAATATTGTCAAAATGACAATACTACCCAAGGCAATCTACAGGTACAGCTAAATCCCTATCAAACTACCAATGGCATTTTTCACAGAACTGGAACCAAAAATTTTTTAATTTGTATGAAAACACAAAAGACCCCAAATAGCCAAAACAATCTTGAGAAAGAAAAATGGGCCTGGAGGAACCCTGCTCCCTGACTTCAGACTATGCTACAAAGCTACAGTAATCAAAACAATATGGCACTGGCACAAAAACAGACATGCCCAGAAACAAACACATGCACCTATGGTCAGTCTATGACAAAGGAGGAAGGAATATACAATGGAGAAAAGACAGTCTCATCAATAAGTGGTGCTGGGAAAACTGGAGAGTTACATGTAAAAGAATGAAATTAGAACATTCTCTAACACCATATACAAAAATAAACTCAAAATCGATTAAAGACCTAAACATAAGATCAGATACTATAAAATTCCTAGAGGAAAACATAAGCAGAACACTCACATAAATCATAGCAATATTTTTTTGGCTTTGTCTCCTAGAGCGAAGGAAACAAAAGCAAAAATAAACAAATGGGACTTAAGTAAACTTAAAAGCTTTTGGACAGCAAAGAAAACCATAAACAAAATGAAAAGACAACATAGTGAATGGGAGAAAATATTTTTAAATAATGAGACTGACAAGGGATTAATTTCTAAAATATAAAAACAGCTCATACAGCTCAATATGAAAAAAACCAAACAACCGAATCAAAAAATGGGCAGAAGACCTAAATGGACATTTCTTCAAAGATGACATACAGATGGCCAACAGGCACATGAAAAGATGCTCAACATTGCTAATTATTACAGAAATGCAAATCAAAACTACGGGTCAAATGGCTATCATCAAAGTACAAATAATAAATGCTGGAGAGGGTGTAGAGAAAAGGGAACACTCCTACACTGTTGGTGGGAATGTAAATTGTTGCAGCCACTATGGAGAACTGTATGGAGGTTCCTTAAAAAGCTACAAATAGAGTTACTATGTTATCCAGCAATTCCACTCCTGGGCATATATCTGGAAAAGACAAAAATTCTAAGCTGAAAAGATACATGCACCCCAATGTTCCCAGTGGCACTATTTACAAGAGTGAAGATAGATATAGAAGCAACATAAATGTCCATCTACAGAGGAATGGATAAAGAAGTTGTGGTATATATATATCACACACAATGGAACATTACTTGGCCATAAAAAAGAAAGAAATAATGCCATTGGCAGCAATATGCCTGGACCTAGAGATTAGCATACTAAGTGAAGTAAATCAGACAGAGAAAGACAAATACCATATGATATCAATTATGTGTGGAATCTAAAATGTGATACAAAAAAAATGTGTTTCCAAAACAATAATAAACTCACAGACATGAAAACAAACTTACAGTTATCAAAGGGGAAAGGCGGGGGGAGGATAAATTAGGAATTTGGGATTAACACATACACACTACTATATATAAAACAGATTAACAACAAAGACGTACTGTATAGCACAGGGAACTATACTCAATATCATGTAATAACCTATAATAGAAAAGAATCTGAAAAAGAATATATATAGATATATTAATATATGTATGTATAACAATCACTTTGCTGTACACCTGAAACATAGTAAATCAACTATATCTCAATAAAAAAATTTAAAACCAGAAAATCATCATTTAATGAAAAATATATCTCATAGTACAAGAGACGTGGCTGAAAAACACAACCACAGAAACAAAATGATTCTAACAACAGATTTTTAGATACTCAGAAGCTAATTTTAAATGAGTCTTACCAACTAAAAATGACTGTCCAAGTCAAAGAAATAATCCAGAAGAGGATTCTAGGAAGATGGCAGAGTAGGTAGCACCAAGAATCTGTCTCCACATCTGGACAATTCCACCAGAAGGATGTATCTAATGTAATTATGTAAACTCTGGGGGCTGTTGAAGGCTTGCACTTCCAGGGGAAGACTTGGATGGAAAATTGCAATTAATTGAGTTCAATTTCAGCTCCTAGCAAAGTAGCAGCTACCTTTCCTCCACCCCCAGCCATGTGGCAGGCAGCTGTGCACCACATTACTAGAAAAGCTGTACACAGCTTGTTGGAGCCAGGATGGGCAAAGAAAGGAACCTGGTCTCCAAATACTGGGGATCCCTGCTACAGATCACAGAGGTACAGACAAAAAGTGGGTGGCATCATTGTTGTTTCACCACCCACACTGATGCAAGCCCATCTCCCTCCAGCTGAAGGACTGCCAGGGGATTTAAAGTTACAGCACCCCTTTTTCCTCTTTCAGGAGCCAGATATTAAAAACATGGACATTCAAAAGCAAGAGCATATACAGAGAAAATCAGAAAGTACTTGTGCATGCCCAAAAAAAGAATGAAAAAATACACGATGAGACCTTAAGTTAACATCTGCAGCTGATCCACAGCACAGAGACAGTCTAAAATAATCAAAATAACAAAATCAATAACAACAACAAAAAAAGTAAAACCTGGGGAGGGTAGATAATCTGATGTCCAGAGTTACCACAATGTTAGAGTCGAATGTCCAGTTTTCAAGAAAAAAAAAAAAAATCACAAGGCATGCAAAAAAAAAAAAAAATGAGTATGGCCCAATTAAAGGAAAACAAATCAACAAAACTATCCATGAAATGGTAGTAATGGCAGATGTACTAGAAAAAGACTTTAAGTATCAAGTATTGTTTCTGACCATAATGCTATGAGACTAGATATCAATTAAAGGAAAAAAAAACTGTAAAAAATACAAACACATGGAGCCTAAACAATGCACTACTAAATAACCAAGAGATCACTGAAGAAATCAAATAGGAAATTAAATAATACCTAGAAACAAATGACAATGAAAACACGATGACCCAAAACCTATGGGATGCAGCAAAAGCAGTTCTAAGAGGGAAGTTTATAGCAATACAATCCTAACTCAAGAAACAAGAAACGCTCAAATAAACAACCTAACCTTACACCTAAAGCAATTAGAGAAAGAAGAACAAAAAAAACCCCAAAGCTAGCAGAAGGAAAGAAATCATAAAGATCAGATCAGAAATAAATGAAAAAGAAATGAAGGAAACAATAGCAAAGTTCAATAAAATCTGGTTCTTTGAGAAGATAAACAAAATTGATGAACCATTAGTCAGACTCATCAAAAAAAAAAGGGAGAAGACTCAAATCAACAGAATTAGAAATGAAAAAGGAGAAGTAACAACTGACCCTGCAGAAATACAAAGGATCATGAGAGATTACTACAAGCAACTATATGCCAATAAAACAGACCACCTGGAAGAAATTGACAAATTCTTAGAAACGCACAACCTTCCAAGACTGAACCAGGAGGAAAAAGAAAATATAAACAGACCAATCACAAGCACTGAAATTGAAACTGTGATTAAAAATCTTCCAACAAACAAAAGACCAGGACCAGATGGCTTCACAGGCGAATTCTATCAAACATTTAGAGAAGACCTAACACTTTTCCTTCTCAAACTCTTCCAAAATGTAGTAGAGCAAGGAACACTCCCAAACTCATTCTATGAGGCCACCATCACCCTGATACCAAAACCAGACAAAGATGTCACAAAAAAGAAAACTACAGGCCGATATCACTGATGAACATAGATGCAAAAATCCTCAACAAAATACTAGCAAACAGAATCCAACAGCACATTAAAAGGATCATACACCATGATCAAGTGGGGTTTACCCCAGGAATGCAAGGATTCTTCAATATACGCAAATCAATCAATGTGATACACCATATTAACAAATTGAAGGATAAAAACCATATGATCATCTCAATAGATGCAGAAAAAGCTGTGACAAAATTTGACACCCATTTGTGATAAAAACTCTCCAGAAAGTAGGCATAGAAGGAACTTACCTCAACATAATAAAGGCCATATATGACAAACCCACAGCCAACATCGTTCTCAATGGAGAAAAACTGAAACCATTTCCACTAAGATCAGGAACAAGACAAGGTTGCCCACTCTCACCACTATTATTCAACATAGTTTTCAAAGTTTTAGCCACAGCAATCAAAGAGAAAGAAATAGAAGGAAGGAACCCAAATTGGAAAAGAAGTAAAACTGTCACTGTTTTCAGATTACATGATACTATACATAGAGAACCCTAAAGATGCTACCAGAAAACTACTAGAGCCCATCAATGCATTTGGTAAAGTAGCAGGATACAAAATTAATGCACAGAAATCTCTTGCATTCCTATACACTAATGATGAAAAATCTGAAAGAGAAATTAAGGAAACACTCACATTTACCACTACAACAAAAAGAATAAAATACCTAGGAATAAACCTACCTAAGGAGACAAAAGACCTGTATGCAGAAAACTATAAGACACTGATGAAAGAAATAAAGGTGATACAAACAGATGGAGAGATATACCATGTTCTTGGATTGGAAGAATCAACCTTGTGAAATGACTATATAACCCAAAGCAATCTACAGATTCAATGCAATTCTTCTCAAACTACCAATGGCATTTTTCATAAAACTAGAGCAAAGAATTTCATAATTTGTATGGAAACACAAAAGACCCCGAGTAGCCAAAGCAATCTTGAGAAAGAAAAATGGAGCTGGAGCAATCAGGCTCCCAGACTTCAGACTATACTGTAGGGCTACAGTAATCGAGACAGTATGGTACTGGCACAAAAGTAGAAATATAGATCAATGGAACAGAATAGAAAGCCCAGAGATAAACCCACGCACATATGGTCACCTTATCTTTGTTAAAGGAGGCAAGAGTGTACATGGAGAAAAGACAGCCTCTTCATAAGTGATGCTGGGAAAACTGGACAGCTACATGTAAAAAAATGAAATTAGAACACTTCCTAACACCATACACAAAAATAAACTCCAAATGGATTTAAGGCCAGACACTATAAAACTCTTAGAGGAAAACATAGGCAGAACACTCTATGATATAAATCCCAGCAATATCCTTTTTGACCCACCTCCTAGAGAAATGGAAATAAAAACAAAAACAAAAACAAACAAATGGGACCTAATGAAACTTAAAAGCTTTTGCACAGCAAAGGGAACCATAAACAAGACAAAAAGACAACCCTCAGAATGGAAGAAAATGTTTGCAAACAAAGCAACTGACAAAGGATTAATCTCCAAAATATGCAACCAGTTCATGCAGCTCAATATCAGAAAAACAAACAATCCAATCCAAAAATGGGTAGAAGACCTAAATAGACATTTCTCCAAAGAAGGTATACAGATGGCCAAAAAGCACATGAAAAGATGCCCAACATCACTAATCATTAGAGAAATGAAAATCAAAACTACAGTGAGGTATCACCTCACAGTGGTCATAATGGCATCATCAAAAAATCTACAAACAATACATGCTGGAGAGGTTGTGGGAAAAAGGGAACCCTCTTGCACTGTTGGTGGGAATGTAAATTGATACAGCCACTATGGAGAACAGTATGGAGTTTCCTTAAAAAACTAAAAATGGAACTACCATATTACCCAGCAATCCCTCTACTGGGCATATACCCTGAGAAAACCATAATTCAGAAAGAGTTATGTACCACAATGTTCATTGCAGCATTATTTACAATAGCCAGGACACGGAAGCAACCTAAGTGTCCATCGACAGATGAATGGATAAAGAAGATGTGGCACATATATACAATGGAATATTACTCAGCCATAAAAAGAAATAAAATTGAGTTATTTGTAGTGAGGTGGATGGACCCAGAGTCTGTCATACAGTGTAAAGTAAGTCAGAAAGAGAAAAACAAATACCATATGCTAACACCTATATATGGAATCTAAAAACAGTGGTTCTGATGAACCTAGGGTCAGGACAGGAATAAAGACGCAGATGTAGAGAATGGACTGGAGGACATGGGGATGGGGAAGGGTAAGCTGAGTCGAAGTGAGAGAGTAGCACTGACATATATACACTACCAAATGTAAAATAGATAGCTAGTGGGAAGAAGCTGCATAGCACAGGGAGATCAGCTCAGTGCTTTGTGATCACCTAGAGGGGTGGGATAGGGAGGGTGGGAGGGAGGTGCAAGAGAGAGGAGATATGCGGATATATGTATACATATAGCTGATTAACTTTTTTATACAGAAGAAACTAACACAGCATTGTAAAGCAATTATAGTTCAATAAAGATGTTAAAGACGTTAAAAATAAAGACCTTACAACGACTACCTTTAAAATACTCAAACTAAAGACATAAAGTCAAGAAAATGACATGTGGACATAGTGGAAATATCAATAAGAGATAGAAAACCTAAAACGGAATGAAAAAGAAATTCTGGAATTTAACAGTACAATAACTGAAATAAAATATACACTACAAGGATTCAAAGGAAATTTGAGCAGGCAGCAGAAAACTTGTAGAAATATGGAAATTATTGAGCCTGAGGAACAGAAAGAAAAGTAAATAGAGCCTAAGGGACCTGTAGGATACGATTAAGCAGACCACATACTCATCTGAGAGTCTCAGAAGGAGAAGAGAGAAAAAGGGGCAGAGAGAATTTTTGAAGAAATAATGGCTGAAAAGTTACCAAATGTGAGAAAAGATATGAATGAAGCTCAGCAAACTCTAAGATGAACTCAAAGAAACCCACACTGAGGCACACTATAATCAAACTTTCAAAAGCCAAAGGGAGAATCTTGAAAGCACCAACCAAAGAGAAGCAAATCATCATATACAAGGGATCTTCAATATAATTATCAGATTTCTCATCATAATCTCTGGGGGTCAGAAGACAGTAAGCCAACAGATTTTTATTTTAGCACTTTGAATATATAAACCCAAAATCCTATATACAGCCAAATTGTCCTTCAAGAGTGATGGAGAAATTATGACAGTCTCAGATTAACAAAAGCTGAGGAAAGCTGCTAGACCTGCCCTGAAAGAAATGCTCAAGGAAGTCTTGCAAGATGAAATGAAAGCACAGTAGTCTGAAGCCATATGGAAAAATAGCTATCTTAGTAAATATGTGGACAACTATAAAAGTTAGTATTGTTGTAACCATGGTTTGTAACTTGTGCCTTTTGTTTTCTACATGATTTAAGAGACTGATACGTTACATGGAAAAAAAAAAAAAAACAAAACAAGTATTAGTTTGAAAGCTAGTATTACTGTAACTTTGGTTTATAACTCCAAACCTTGTTTTCTACATAATTTAAGAGACTGGTGCATTTAAGAGAATTATTAGTTTATGTTTGGGGGCACATAATGTATAAAGATGTAATTTTGTGTCATCAATAACCAAAAGGGGTGGGAAAGGAGCTATAAAGGAGCAGAATTTTTGTATGTAATTGAAGTTAAACTGGTATAAATTCAAATTAGAGTATTATAATTTTAGGATGTTAATTGTAATCCCCATGGAAACCACAAAAAAATAGCTATGAAATGTACACAAAAGGATGTGAGAAATCAATTTAAATATTTTACTACAAAAAATTAACCAAACACAAATGCAGCACAGTAATGCAGAAAATGGGACAAAAGTGCTATAAAGTATATAGAAAATAAATTTCACAATGACAGAAATAAATCACTTATTATCAGAAACTACTATAAATATAAATAGACTAAACCCTCCTATCAAAAGACAGAGTTTGGTAGATATAACAACTATGAACATGTATGAACCTAATAACAGACCATCATAATATATGAAGCAAAACTGACAGATTTGAAGACAGAAATAGATACTGCTATAATAATTGATGGAGACTTCAATATCTCACTCACAATAATGGATAGAAGAACCAGACAGAAGATTAATAATAAAATAGAGGACTTAACACAATACACCAAATATAACTAGCTGACATATAGAGAAAACTCTACACTACAACAACAGAATACACATTCTTCTCAAGTGTACATGGGACACTTTCATGATAGCCCTCAATATATCTGAAACATTTAAAATATTAAAATAAATATAAATAAATATTGAGATGTAAGTCTCAATAAATTAAAAAAGATAGATATCATGCAAAGTATCTTTTCCAATCACAGTGCAATAAAGTTAGAAATCAATAACAATGAAAAGTGGAAAATTGTAGAAGTTAAATGACATACTTTTAAACAATCTATGGATCAAAGAGATGGAAATGAAATTGAGAACAAAATATACCAAAACTTATGGGACACAGTAAAAGTTGCACTAAGGGGGGAATTTATAGCTGTAAGTGCTTATATTAAAAAATAAGAAAGATTGAAAATCAACAACCTAACTTTACAACATAAGGAATTAGAACAAGAACAAACAAAACCCAAAAGTGGCAGAAGGAAGAAAATAATAGAAAAAAGTAGAGAAAATCATTGAAATCAAAAGTTGGTTTTCAAAAAGATCAACAGAATTGACAGACCTTTAGCCAGATGGACTAAAATGATAGAGAAGATTCAAATTACTAAAATTAGAAATGAAACTGCAGTCGTTACTATCATTTCTACAGAAATAAAAAAAGATTATAAGAAAGTATTATGAACATTTGTATGCCCACAAATTGAATAACCTAGATGGAATAGACAAATTCATAGAAAAACAAAACCTGTAAGATTAAATCATGATGAAATAGGAAATCTAAATAGATGCATATGTAGTAAGAAGATTGAATCAGTAATCAAAAATCTCCCAACAAAGCCACTGGCTTCACTGGAGAATTCTACAATGTACTTAAAGAACTAATGCCAATCCTTATCAAACATTTCTAATATTGAAGAGGAGGAAACAAATCATAACTGATTCTGTGAAGCCAGCATTACCCCAATACCAAAGCCAGAGAAAGATACTATTGATGAAAGAAGGGAGAAAGAAAGAAGGAAAGAAGAGAAGAAAAAGAAAGAAAGAAAGAGAGAGAGAGAGAAAGAGAGAAAAAGAAAGGAAGGAAGGGAGGGAGAAAGAAAGAAAAAGGAAGGAAGGAAGGAGGGAAGAAAAAGAAAGAAAGAAAAAGAAAAGAAAGAAAGGAAGGAAGGAAGAAAGAAAGAAAGAAAAACTACAAACCAGTGGTCAAATGATTGTTGGCAAGGGTGCCAAGACCATTCAATGAGGAAAGAGCAGTCTTTCAACAGATAGTGCTGGGAAAATTGGATACCCACATGCAGAATAATGAAGATGGACCCTTACTTACCACCATATATAAAAATTAACTCAAAATGTAAGACTAAAACTATATAGCACTTAAAAAAATACATAGGAAAAAGCTTCATGATACTGATTTGGCAATGATTTCTTGGATATGACACCAAAGGTACAGGTGACAAAAGAAAAAATAACAAAATGGACTTTATGAATATTAAAAATAATTTATCCACAGAATAAAAGGCAATCTCCAGAATGGGATAAAATGTTTGCAGATAATATAAGGGATTAATATCCAGAATATATAAAGAACACTTAAAACTCAACAACAAAATACAAACAACTCAATTCAAAAATGTCTATTCTGTGTCTATTTCTCAAATGTTATAGTGAATATACCAAATGTTGGAAATAAATAATATCTTTTTTCAGAACCAATTGGGAGAGAAATACAGTAAAAATCAACATATATTCTTTTTTCCTATTAAGTTGTTGGAGAACATGAACAGTGAGACTCATGTGGGTTAGCTGGCTCTTCTTGAAACGCTCATCAATTTAAAAATAGCCACAGGAAATTTTGGCTCCGTAGAGCAAATGCACATAGCCAGAGTGGCTGCTCACACTAATCGGAGGTGGAAAGAGAAGTCAGAGACCAAATCCATAATGCTCATATCTTTTACACACGTTAGCTCTACCTAAGTGAAAAATATGTACTGATGCTTGTCATTCCACAACTAAGAAAGTCACTCCTTCATGAGGAGGAGTAAAAGTGGAGCAAGAGGTCCTGAGTGTTGTTCTGGTGCGGAGCCTTTGCATGTATGACAAGCCTTTCTACCTTAAAAGCTGTAGAACACCAATGCTTATTGCAAAGCTGAAATAAAGTTGCAAATGATCGATTTTTCTTGAAGGAAAGCATGCTAGAGGAGGTTGCATAAATTTCAGAATTCTAAATACTATTAGAAGTCCATCAGGTGGCCCATGCAGAAGAGTCCTTCACAGAAAGAAACTGACATGGGCAAAGCATGGAAGCATAAAATAGCAGTGTGTGCATGGGGCACTGTAAGTAATTTGGCATGACTGCTGAACTAAAAACACAGTTGGCGGAAAGATTTGGCAGAAATGCACTAAAATAAGCAGGAAGAGGACAGTTCAGTTAAGGCCTTACATGCCAGCTAAAGAGTTTGAGCATTATTGCAAAGGCCATAGGGGAAAATTACAGTTTTTAAGCTGGCTTGAAAATCAGATTTCAATATTAGATCATTTTAATTCCTTTATGAATGAGGGATAGAAGGTTTGGGGGACTGAGAGTGTAGTAATGAAAATTAGAAGACTACTCCCAGGCCCAAAGGAGAAATGATGAGAGTCTAGACAAGTCAGTGTTGATAAGGAGTTAAATTTTAAGAGCTGTTTAGGAGGTGACATAAGACTTGATCAGAGGAAGGAGTCTTGGCTTACTTCTAGATTTCATTATTTATGATTGATTGAATGTCAATGCCTATGGGCATAATAAGGAGAAATGGAAAAATGTGGGGAAAATACAATGAATTTGTGAATAAAGCTATTGACTTTCAAATGCTTAAGTAAATGCAAGAAAAGCTATTCAGTACGATCATTTTGGATCTTGGAAGATGGGACCCAGGTGGCAATATAGATTATTAGCATATGGGGTTATTAGCATATGGGGTTTATGAAAGGTAATTTGGAGAAAACAGCATGAAAAGAGAACATAACCAAGAAAATGTTATCATTTAAGAATGTGGTTAGCAACAAATAACATAATAGGATACCCAATAAATAGTAACCTTTAAAAAGGCTTCCAAAATATGCAAACAGCTCATACAATTCAACAACAACAACAAAAACCCAAACAACCCAATTGAAAAAGGGGAAAAGACCTAAATAGACATTTCTCCAAAGAAGACATACAGATGGCCAATAGGCACATGAAAATATGCTCATCATCACTAATTATTAGAGAAATGCAAACCAAAACTGCAATTAGGTACCACCTCACACTGGTCAGCATGGCCATCATTAAAAAGTATCCAAATAATAAATGCTGGCGAGGGTGTGGAGAAAAGGAAACTCTCTTACACTGTTGGTGGGAATGTAAATTGGTGCAACCACTATGGAAAACAGTATGGAGGTTCCTCAAAAAACTAAAAATAGAGTTGCTATATGATCCAGCAATCCCACTCCTGGGCATACACCCGTTCCTCTGTTGATGGACATTTAGGTTGCTTCCATGTTCTGGCTATTGTAAATAGTGCTGCAGTGAACACTGGGGTGCATGTATCTTTTTGAATTATGTTTTTCTTCAGATATATGCCCAGGAGTGGGACTGCAGGATCATATGATAGCTCTATTTTTAGATTTTTAAGGAACCTCCATATTGTTCTCCATAATGGTTGTACCAATTTACATTCCCACCAACAATGTAGGAGGGCTCCCTTTTCTCCACACCCTCTCCAACATTTACTATTCATAGAGTTTTTGATGATGGCCATTCTGATCCGGGCACACACCCAGACAAAACTGTAATTTGAAAAGATACATGCACCCCTATGTTCACAGCAGCACTATTTACAGTAGCCAAGGCATGGAAGCAACCTAAATGTCCATTGGCAGATGAATGTATAAAGAAGATGTGGTATATATGTACAATGGAATATTACTCAGCCATTAAAAATAATGAAATAATGCCATTTGCAGCAACATGGATGGACCTAGAGATCATCATATTAAGCGAAATAAGTCAGAAAGAGAAAGACAAATACCATATGATATCACTTATAAGTAGAATCTAAAATACGACACAAATGAACATATCTATGAAACAAAAACAGACTCACAGAAATAGAGAACAGACTTGTGGTTGCCAAGGGTGGGGGTGGGGGAGGGATGGATTGGGAGTTTGGGATTAGCAGATGCAAAATATTATATATAGGATGGATAAACAACAAGGTTCTACTGTATAGCGCAGGGAACTATATTCACTATCCTACGATAAACCGTAAGGGAAAAGAATATGAAAAAGAATATATATATATGTATAACCGAGTCATTTTGCTGTACAGCAAAAATTAACACAACATTGTAAATCAAGTATCCTTCAATAAAATTAAAAAATAAAATAAAAAGGCTTATTCCTCTCACATAACTAGAAATCCAGAGACAACCACTCCAGGGGTTTTGCAATGGTTTAACACCACCTTCAAGAACCTGGCTTGTTTCTGTGTTTCTACTCTGAATCTACCAGTGTGTTGGCTTTCATGTTCACACTTGCTTCTTGATGGTTGTAAGATGGCACTGACCCTGTCTCATATCCACATTCTACACAGAACAAAAGAGAAAGAGGCACTTTCAATATAAGAAAAGGAAAATATGTTTTTCAAAAAGTCTAAGATACACTTCATTAACCAAAATCGTCATATGACTATACCTGAAAGAAAGGAAAGCACTGTATTTTGATCTCAGCACATTGCTACTAAAAGCCACTTCCATTATTAAGGAAAAGAGTAGGCAGTGCTAATGGTAGGCAATTCATAGTCTCCAAAAAAAGTAAAAGAAATTTGTTCCAACAATTACCAGAAGAGGCAGCCCTTGTGAAGTATATTGAAAAGGAGTAGCCCAAAAGACCATGAGAATCTTAGAATTATGACATATAATTCAAACAAATAGGAAGTGAGCAGCAGTATATATGTGTGTGGAGTTCATGTACAAGAGAACTGATGAAAACGTATGTTGAAAATGCTCTGAAAAGAGTAACTTGTTGTCTTGATTGCTCTATTTAATTTGCACATGAACTGTCCTTCACTTTGAAAAACTGCTCTTTTACCTCTATCTTTTGAAATCCTGCATATTTTCCAGGTTCTGCTCTACTTCTTTCTCTGTCTTCTATGATGATCTTTACTTCTCTAATGTCTTAGTGAACTAAATATATTTAATCATGTGGGTCCCTATAATCGCTTCTTTTGAAACACTTTGATAATTTATTTGTATCATCTGACCTTGAACATAATAGCATATTGGAGATTGTGGGGCCTCTCGGAACTAAAACACGTGTTCGTCCTGATGCTGAGCAGGTAACTGAGACCAAGGCAGACATTACGTTTATCTGAAAAGTGCCACCTCCACCAAGGAAGCTTGCTTTCAGTGCTTGATGTGGGTTATAAATATTCCCCCTTTTCTGATCCCAATTCTAGACAACTCTACACTGCCAACTTAGCTCCAGAGCTCTTCTTACAATCACAGACTGACTTCTCCCTTGACCTAATGCTGCTTTCTTCACTTGACTCCCAGGAGTTTACCTTGAGATTACTCTCCAATAAACTTCCTAACCATTAGTCTTCATCTCAGATTCTGCATCCAGGGGAACTCATAAGTATTTCATTGACTTTAAAAATATATACTGGTCTCTGATTGATTCCTTTCTTTCTTCTTTCATCCAATACATATATGTGTGAAGCACTATTGTCTGTCAGGCAAAATTCTTTTGCAATAAGGAAAGAATAAAACAAATGACATCTCTACCTTGTGATGCTTATGCTTTAGTAGAGGAATATAGATAATAAGTAAATAAAATGTAGTTGTACTGTCTGTCTAGATTGTCAGATAATGAGAAGTCCTGTGGGTGCCACTACCATGAATTGAGATACCTATTAGGCATCCAACTATAAAAGTTGTATAGGCAGTTGGATAAAGAAATCTGGAGTTCAGGGTGAGATCTTTATTGAAGATGTGTATTTGAGAGTCAGCAGCACACAGACGGTATTTAAAATCAAAAGAGTAAATATTAGTAGAGATCTGATTGAGTCTTGGGCCATCACCATCTACAGAGAATAGGGAGATGAAGAATCAGCAAAAGAGCCTCAGAAGGAGTGACTAGTAAAATAGAAAGAGAACCGAGAGAGTATTGATCCAGAAGGCAATTTAGACTGATAGGTGAGTGGAATACAAAACAGTGTAATGGAAAAAGAGTGAGGAGGTAAAATGGATTAAAAATAATCACAAAATTCTTATTCTCTGGCAGTAAGCAGTTAGAGAAAGGAGAGAGTAAGTGGAACTGGAAAGTCGTGAGAAACACTGGGAGAAATAAATTGATGCCGCTTATATTTGGATTGAATTTTGGATAAGAGGGTGAGAAATAAGAGTTATGCCTTAATTGTTTTTATCTGTCCTCACGCTCTGCACACTGTTTTGGTCATCCTGGGTAGGTGATGAATACTTGTTGAATCTCTCTCTTCAAGCAGCTCCACCTCTAATTTTCCCATTTTGGTTAATGATTTCTTTGTCACTAACCCTCATTAACCAAAATGGGAGAATTGGAGGTAGAACTGCTTGAAGAGAGAGATTCAACAAGTATTCATCACGTACCCAGGATGACCAAAACAGTGTGTTAAGCACAAGAACACATAAAGACAATTAAGACCTAACTTTTCTTCCCATGAAGATCATATCAAGTCAAGGGCATGTATGTATTATGTAAAAAATCTTCAGTGAAAGAATAAAACAGATGGCTTAACAGAGACAAATTCAAAGACTGTGTTGAACATGAACAATTTGTATACCATTTTATCATGTCCTAAGGATACCAAGATGAATAAGTTACACAGTCAACTACTATCAATAGAATTTCAATCCACTTAAAAAAGGGATAATGTGTATTTATGATGATGGCCACCGTATGTGTAGCAACAGCCATTTGCTTTACAATGTACACATTTAGTCTCTGTTCTTGCAATGTGAAATATAGGATTTCTATCTCCATTTAATGGACAAAGAAACAGGGCTAGAATTAACTATCCAAGATGTTGAGAAATGGTATGAAGATTTGGAGCCAGAGATATCGGAGCTCAACCCACATTCTTTCACTATGCCATATCCCTTTTAGTCACAATGTGAATCTGTGTATTTTCCAGAGGAAGAGATGGTATTCAGTTGGATGTGTCAGGAAGGAGTCAGGAATTATTAAGAAAATATTTGTGAGTTACCACAGCCATATTTACGCTTGCCTTTGTATTATTCTATTTAAAATATTTAAACAATCCATATACTAAATTTTAAAGAAACTTTGGAGATTGACTACTTGTGGCTACTTAAAATTTTCTATCAAGACATTGGGACATCAAAGGATTGTGAGAAGGTAAACCCAGGACCCACCACAAGTATCAAACTTTTTTCAAGTCAATCTTTGGTCTTAAAACTGTATATAATCTTTCATTTTACTCCATAATATGACTATTTCTATAAGTACAGAATTTTGATTTCAAAACATAAACATAGGGGCTTCCCTGGTGGCGCAGTGGTTGAGAATCTGCCTGCTAATGCAGGGGACACGGGTTCGAGCCCTGGTCTGGGAAGATCCCACATGCCACGGAGCAGCTGGGCCCGTGAGCCACAATTGCTGAGCCTGCGCGTCTGGAGCCTGTGCCCCGCGACGGGAGGGGCCGCGATAGAGAAAGGCCCGCGCACCGCGATGAAGAGCGGTCCCCGCACCGCGATGAAGAGTGGCCCCCGCTTGCCGCAACTGGAGAAAGCCCTCGCACGAACCGAAGACCCAACACAGCCAAAAATAAATAAATAAATAAATAAATAAATAAGAAAATCCTTTAAAAAAAAAAAAAAAAAAAAAAAAAAAAACATAAACATATATCCAGCATTATGCTTCACCTTGGTGTCTCATATGCCTTGCTAGCTCCCTCTTAATCCAAGAGTTAGATTTTCCATAATTGGAAGAAAACTCAGTTGGGTTACCAGTCAGAGAGCCTTGCAAAGTTCAAGGTATTAGAATTCGATTCCAGTTCAAATGCGCTTATCTGTGAGTGACCAAGAGTCCATTGTTATCGTCTGAGTTTAGGCTGTATTAATAATTAAAATTATTTTAATTGGGAAGTGAACAAAGTTTCCTCAGAAAATTATCCATGCAATTTAGATAATATGAATTATAAAAACTGAGTTGAAGTGTGAATGAAACGTTTATCTGTGATATTTTGATCTCTTTCTGTGTGGGGCAGGAAACATCACATACTTGTATTTTATCCTCTCTTAACACTCCTTTAAAAAAACTCTCATCCTAAATGGAAAAAAAAAAAGTTCTCAGCCAAAAGGAGTTTATTTTGTTTCTGTCTGAGTTTTGAGGGAGATGTCTAGTGGTGTTTGTTGTTTCTAAAATTTTTGGCAGGACAAAGAAAAACATTTTTGCTTATAAAAACCATAGGGGAAATTTAAATTAATAAAAAGAGAATGAGAGCAAGTTTAGGCCATTCCTTTGAAGCTGGCTAGGCAATTCAAAGTCACAGGGTAGGGCATCAAAGAACCACTGCCTAGAAAGGCCTCTCTCCACCAAATCAAGATTAAATATATTTGGAATAAACTGTATATCCAATACAATAAGCTTAAAATATTTTATTTCACGTTGGCTGGGGTTCGAGTTATTGTCCTTTTCATTACTTCAACGTCATTTCTCTTTGTGTCTTTTTCCTCCCTCGTTGCCCTAGTTGATCTTTTCCAAGTCCCTTGTACATAAATGTATCCTTCTCCAAGTATCTTCCTTCTCACCTCTACTACCTCTCTGCCTTCTGATATTTTTTTGCCACTGATTTAACTCAAAAAATGATATGTACACATTGTCATATACACAACACCCCACACCTTTGTGTTGGTAAATTTGACACAGAATTCCAACCAAAAAAAGCAGGCAGAAAAACAACATATTTTTTAGCTTTAAAAGATAATGTGTTCAAGAAAACTTAATCTGTAAATCTGTGTTCTGTAAACCTAATCCACTGGCATTTTATATTAAATGTGTCAAATTGCACAATGAAAATGATAACAGATAAAGAACTTCTTTTGACCTTCTCTTCAGGTTCTAAGGCCCTTCATAGAGGGATTTGACATAAAGAGGTCAGAGAAAAGTTCCTAGAGGAAGTGATATGTAAACTCAAAGTTGTAGGATGAATAGAAAATATCTAGTTAAGAGTGGAAAAAGGAGGGCTTCCCTGGTGGCACAGTGGTTGAGAACCTGCCTGCCAATGCAGGGGACACGGGTTCGAGCCCTGGTCTGGGAAGATCCCACATGCCGCGGAGCAACTAGGCCCGTGAGCCACAACTACTGAACCTGCGCGTCTGGAGCCTGTGCTCCGCAACAAGAGAGGCCGCGATAGTGAGAGGCCCGCGCACCGCGATGAAGAGTGGCCCCCGCTTGCCACAACTAGAGAAAGCCCTCGCACAGAAACGAAGACCCAACACAGCCATAAATAAAAAAATAAATATTTTAAAAAAAGAGTGGAAAAAGGAGTGTTCAAACTAAAAGGAGCAATATATGCGAATAGTGAGTATGAAGGATGGGAAGAAAGACAGTTGGGCTGAGAGGAAGTAGAGGAAGACTGGTACAAGATGAAGCTAGAGCAGGAGGTAGAGGTTGCATGACACAGGGTGCTGACGGCCATGGTAAGAATTCTACCCTTTATCCTGAAAGCAGTATGTATCATTAAAGGGTAGCAAGCAGAGGGGGGAACACGATCAGAAACATATTTGGACAGATCACTCTGCAATACAGTATGGAGAATGGATTAAAGGAAAGTTTAGAGAAGTTTGGGGAAATCAGTTTGTGGGCTATTGAGAATCCCAAGATTGCAATAAGTACAGAAGGGAATGTTGTGTTGGCCATGCACACGAAAAAAAAAAAAAATCTGAGATATATTTAGGAAATGTGACTGACAGGACCTAGTGATGCTTTAGATATGGAAGGTGAGGAAGAATGCTGTGTCCAAGATGACAGCTGTTATTTGCTTGTAAAAATAAAAGGATTGCAGTGCCATTCATGGAGATTAGGAAAGCTGAGAAAGGAATAGAACTGAGGGAGAATATTGTGAGTTTATTATTTTTTATATCCTATATCTGAGGTGATTTTGAGATTGCCAAAAAGGGATATCAGAGAAGGGGCCTGGGTAAGTGCATCTGTTCTCTCTGTATAGCTAATAATAATTGAAGTCATAAAGTTGAATGAAAACATAAGAGGTGAAAACAGGAGAGATTCTACCATTAAGCTTAAGGAACTTCAATATTTAATGGCATATAGTGATGAGCCTTACAACAAATACAGTGAGGTAGGAAGAAAATCAAAGGGTACTGTTGCAAGAAATTCAAAAGATGAGAATTTCACAATGCAAGAAAGTAGAAGATAGAGCTGAATGTTATTGAAAGCAGACTAAGAAGGGTATTAAAAATATTCTTTGGATTTAGAGACAGGAATGTGATTACTGATCTTCTCAGTAACTGTTTTGGTAGAGATGAGGTGCCTGATGCCAGATCAGTTTGAGGAGTAAGATAATAAATGAATGCAGCAATCATACACACCTCGTTTGAGAACACTGTATTAGGATTTTCTTGCTCTACATTTTGGTGAAATGACACCAAAACTCATACCCATGTTAGAAACATGAGTGTTAATCAAGATTCATATTTCTAATTTACTATTCTACTCTCAGTTTGCTTTGAAATCTGCAAAGTTTTGTCCTTAAAGACTTTCATGGCAAGCAGCATCTTAGACTAGAAGGAATGTTAGCCATGGATTTGAATCCCAAATCTATTAATGACTAGCTGTAAACCCTGAGTAAGCTACTTAACCTCTCTAAGACCTTATTACCTCATCATAAAACATAACTAATAAAATCTCTCTCATAGAACTTCTTACAAATTAGAGAGATTACTGTAAAGTGCTTATTAAAATGATAGTCATTTTAAATACTAAAATTAGACATCTTTTACCCTTGTCTCCTTTTCCTTCCCCTATCAATACTTATGTTCGGGTTTTCATCAACTTTTGCCTGGTTTACTTTACTTTTCTCCTAACTAGCCTCTCTTCAATTCTCTTCCAGACTGTTGCCAGGATGAACTTTCTAAAAGGCAAGCATTATCATATTGCTGCCTGGCTCAAAGCCCTTCAATAGTTGCCCCTAGCTTCCAGAATAAAGTTCAAATTTATCAGATTATCATCCAGGGTCCATCATGTTGTGATGCTTGCCCTAAAATCCTAGCTCTGTTTCCTGCCATTTGCCCATGTGAACACTTCCAATCAACCCCACAGAACTTCTTGCCATTCTCAAACAAATAGACTGTATTCCTCACATTAGCACACAGGTAGTTCCCACTGTTCAGAGAGCTCTTCTTCCTATTCCTTCTTCAAAACTAAACTGAGTCTCCACTGTAAAGATTTTCTTGATCTGATTGGTATGGATTTTCTCTATGATCCAATAGCATCCTGTGCATTTTCCTCTCTTGTATATGGGTTAAAGCACAGACATTGGGTAGATTGCCTGGGTTCACATATTGGCTCTGATATTAGTTGTGTGCCTGTAAGCTAATTATTTTACTCTCTCTGTGACCCACTTTTCTCATCTGTAAAATTAGGGACATATTAAAAAGGTCACCTTTTTGGATTGTAATAAGGAATAAATACATGTAAAGCATTTAACACTCAACTGTTAGATGTTAATATGGAGGTAGCATGACAGCTGTTAGCTGTTAACACAGAGGTCTTGATAGCCTACTATACGATGAGCTCCTTGGATCAAAGGCCTTCTCTTGTTTGCTTTTATAATACCAATATGTCACAGTTGCTCTAATGTCTATTGCTGCTCAAGTAATACTGAATAATGAAATAAGTAGATGTAATAAAGAATAAATTTCAGTACATTTCATCTGAGATCTGAAAGCACCTATATGAAACAAGGACTAATATGGACACTGAGAAAAATCTCTTCCTTTGTATTAATAAATTAAGGAAAAGTGCCTTTCTAACATGGCTGTATGCTTACATCCCATTATTTACTGTTTTCAGAAGAAATGAACTATTGTAAATACCAGAAATAAACATTCCTTGAAGAGACATAAATTACGCTTTATGGGAATTTGAATATGTCTTAATTGTAAATTTACTGTTATTAACAGAATAAATAATCATTCTTAAAGCATCATTATTCATATAAATTAGATATATTTTCAATAAAAAAATCTAGTTTCCATTTTTAAAAGATATTCTATTATTTTATATATATATATAGTTTGTTAATATGTATTATATATTGTATTATTATTATTAAATTTTCTTGTGTGTTCACATGAAATATTCAGGTGTTAATTAAGCATATTATGAATGGACCAAAATGTGGTATACATTGTGGTCACTAAAAATATCAGTGTACTTTCTTATATAAGAATAAATGGAATAAAAAATGGTTTGGTTTCCTAATTTATTTTATATAATCGGAACTGAGCCCAGCAGTTCAGAGCATATTCTCTAATTTCTAGTGAATCAATTTCAACAATCTGTCATTCTTCACAGTAAGGTCAATTCTCAGGAATCAGAATTATTTGTTTTACAAATTACAAGAATAATTTATGAGTGACCATCTTAGAAGATTTTGCTCTCACCAAACAACACAAACTGATAAGTGACCATGAGCTAACTTACCTGTGTGAAGCATAGTAAATACTTCTCAGTTCCTATTTTATAACTGTCTTTTGTCATATACTAGAAAATTTTGCAAAGGAAAAATGCAGTTCCAAAGTTTTTAATTTAAGAAAACAGAATCATGATCCACAAAGCCAAAATAGCAACACAAACTTTTTTTTTAATGGTCACTTATCAGTATAGAATCTAAGGCCGTACATAACCTTTTGAAGATTCTTTTTCTCCAAATAACTTTTCTATTCTAAACCTACCTATGACCTGGTTGACATGGACCCTTGCTTCAAAATCATAATCCACTGAGAAGAGTTTTGACCTCTTTACCTTGCTCATGGCCAAGTCCTGGTGTTTTCCATATTCTTCCCTTGAGTTCTTGAAACTTCTAGTCAATTTGATATTTTATCACTTGCTTCACGTACTATTGGTTGCTCTATACTCAACTTTCATATCTGACATTAAACATTACTCCCCCTTGTAATGACCGAAATTCCCAAATCTGATTTACCTTGCTCCTTGGAACTGTGCCTGCTGTGGTCATTTATCCAGCAAGAAGCCTAGCAGAACTCCATCCCTGGGAATAAAGATAAGATAATTTTTAAAGACAGGGAATAGAGAGTTTTGAGTATGCATACATTTCTAGACATAAAGTATATTAAATTACTTTTCTCCAAGTTTGAAACATACTGATTTAAGCATTGATACTGAAAGGCAAGTTTAGATTTTAATATTCACCTTAAGTAGTAAAATGCATGTTTTAAAAAATAACTTTGCAGGAGTTTGAAAAATTGAGAATTATTCTAATAGATATGATCTAAGACTACATAAATATGAAAAAAGGTATTCCACATATTTATCCATTAAATGCAGAACTTGAGCAAAGTAAATATTAAGACTGAAAAATTAGATCAAAAAAGTTTTAAAAAAAGCATTCAAATCAACGTTTCAGCTATGTTGAGCTGAGCAAGCTAGACCTAGCCTTTTATGGGTACTTGTTTTCAAATTATATTCCATAATTATCACCAAATGTTTTATATTCCTGAATAGGAAAAAATAAATAATCACACAAGTCACTTTAAAATATGTGTTCTTTACTAACCAGAAACAGAAGCTGTTTAAAGTAGAAGTATGGATATCAACAATATAAATAATTCTGCTCTAAAATATAAAATTACCCATATTTTATCATAATAGGTATAATGTGAGAAAATTTATCCTGACTCCATTTTTCACAATATCAATCTCTAAAATGATTTTATTAGTAATAAAAACATTAACTACACAATTCTATCTTGTATTTTTCTCCCAAGAAAATGCTACAGTATCTTATTTTAATATTTTGAAATTTCTCAAGCATCTGTTGAATTTGGAAAATATGGTCTAAATATGCCAGGGACACATATAACTGTCTATAGTCAAAAAATGATAAGAACTCAAAGTTCTTATCAAAGGAGTGTGATATTTCAGCCATTCTTTCAATTAATACTAATGGATTTTGTTTGAGCTATAATCATAATTATTAATATTAAGCATGATCATTGTTTCTTACTCAAAATCACCTTATGATTTTGACAGAATCATCAAAACCTTTTGGTTGTTTTCCTGAATTAGGTAGATTTTGACATCAGTAGTATCAAGACCATAGCAACCAAAATGGATTGATTACTTGATCATTTTTACAGGCAGAGCCAGATTCCATTTCAGAAACAATGTGTTCTTTAAATTTGGGTACTGGAATATATTTAAGGGACCTTGGGTATATTTTCATTTATTGCACTTTCTGTGTCAACTTCTTTCATAGTAGATAGCGAATACAGTCAAAAGTTCACAAAATCAGATACGTAAAATACAACTTTGTTTATAACTGCAGTTACTGTTATTGAGATCCCAATTCCATGGATGTCAAAAATGTTTAATTCTACCAATTCATGGTAATTAAATTATCTCTGTTTTAAAAATGAGTCTCGGGCTTCCCTGGTGGCGCAGTGGTTGGGAGTCTGCTTGCCAATGCAGGGGACGCGGGTTCGAGCCCTGGTCGGGGAAGATCCCGCATGCCGCGGAGCAACTAGGCCCGTGAGCCACAATTATTGAGCCTGCGCGTCTGGAGCCTGTGCTCCACAACAAGAGAGGCCACGATGGTGAGACGCCCGTGCACGGCGATGAGGAGTGGCCCCCGCTTGCCATGACTAGAGAAAGCCCTTGCACAGAAACGAAGACCCAACACAGCCATAAATAAATAAATAAATAAATAAATAAATAAATAAATAAATAAATTCATTCATTCATTTAAAAAATAAAAATAAAAATGAGTCTCTCGGAATTCTACCACCCACACACACCACCACCATCACCAAGCACACACAAACATACAGAGGTGTGGTTCGCCTTAATTTCTCACTGAGTCATGGAATGCCTAGGGTGGAGCTATATATCATCCCAGCATTAGAATCGAGGCATCTGGTCCTCATGCCAGTTTCTGGCTTCTCTGGTCTACACGGAAATGTAGTTTACATTCATCTGGCCCTCACTACTCTATTACCTTCACTGACCCAGTTCATGTCTCCATAACACTGTTTTAATTGTCAGAACCATATAATGCACATCCTCTTTGCCACAAACATAAGTCTTATTCTGGTACCTTGATCCTCCCAACAATTCTGAACCTTTGGTGGGGATTGGTTGCTCAGGAACATTGGTTATCGTCCCACACTACTCTGGGAGTTCATGACTTTCTATAGTTGAACTCATACTGATGTGACTAATAATCTCCTTCAATCACTGCTACACTAATCCTGGGTGCCATTTGGATAGTGGGTTTTCCCATAAAACTTGCTGATTTCTTTATTATACTGTGGGAAGCCAAGTAATTAGTCTTTTCTGGGGGTTTACATCATCTCCTCCACTCTCTGGGGCTTGGTCCAAAACTCAGGGGATGGGCATTTCCCAGAGAACCATTGTTTCTAAGGTCTAGTCACATTCCTTTGTGATCTCTCTTGCCATAAGCTAATCAGTCTAAACCTCCCTTTCCTACCCTAAGATATCAATTCTTGGCTCAAATTCCATCAGGAACTGGCTCTTCATACTTAAATGGAAGCTTCTGGCAGTGAAAGAAAAATACACATTTCTACCTCAAGCACAAATTTCTTGCAATTAAAATCCAGTCTTTTCAAAACATTGTCTCCACCATAGGTTTTCAGACATTGAGAGATGAAGAATTTGACTCCTGTTTTTTTTCCCTTTTGTTTTATTCTTATCATCTCTGCCCTGAAGATACAGTTTATAGAAACACTTCCTGCTGCCTCAGAGGCTGAGCCCATGAGAAAGGAATGGAAAAACTTGGTTTCAATATCAAAACTCTGCCCAGTGCACTTGCCACTGTCTAAGTAATTTAGACTAGACTTGAAAGCATGGGTATTTAACGGCCCACTCACGTGTGCTTTTTGCCTCTGTAGTTGTTCACAGGGTTCCCTCAAGTTCTTCCCTCCAGGTTTGTATATTCAAATCCAAGCTATTCTAAGCTCAAGTCAAATGCTGCCTCTTCCATGAAGCATCTCTAGTCAATAGAAAGAGTCAAGATGGTCTCTTCTTCACTAGAAATTATTATGGTGTCATATCTGTACCACTGTTATGAAGTAGAAAACTTCTCACTTATATTGGAATACTCTTGTTATGTTTTTTTCTTATATATTTCTTTAGTAATATTTTAAGTTCCCGAAATGTAGTAATTGTGTCTGAGTCCTGTATCACTAGCCATGATTGTATCTGAATGAGATATTATATCAGTTTACTTCATAAATTGATCAAACCATTTAGCTTTCTCCAGGGCCTATTAAAATATACAGTATGTATTCTAATATTAAAATACATAATTATATGTTAGTTTCCTAGGGCTGCTGTAACAAAGTATCATAAACTACATGGCTTAAAAGAACAGAAATTTGTTCTCTCAATAGTTCTGGAGACAAAGAAGGCCAAAATCAAGGTGTCAACAAGGCCATGCTTCCTCTGACACCTGTAAGGGTGAAATCCTTCCTTGCCTCCTAGTTTCTGGTGGTGGCCGTTAATCCATAGTGTTTCTGGGCTTCCAACTGCATTACTTCAATCTCTGCCTCTGTTGTCACATGGCTTTCTCCTTGTCTGTTTCTGTCTTCACATGGCTATCCTCCTTTTTGTGTGTGTCTTTGTCCAAATTTCCCTCTTAAGGACACCAGTCATCTGAATTAGGGCCCACCCTAATGACCTTATCTTAATTTGATTATATCTGCAAAGACCCTATTTTAAATAAGTCCACATTCCATAGAAACCATGGATTTGGACTTCAACATATCTTTATGGGGAGATACAATTCAACCCATAAGAACAGCTGGTGATGTTTGACACATAGTAAATATTTAAAATATATTTGAAGAATAAAAAAAAGTTGGTTTAAAAATGAGGCGTTTTCATAATTTAACAGTACCTACTTTATATATGCCAGCTTATCAGCAACATATAGCAGCATGATCCTTGCATTAATCAAATGGTCCATTTGAATTTAAACAAGTCTCCCTCTATATTACTGCCTAGTAGTTCACTTTCTCCCTAAAAACGTCCTTCATTTTTATTTTATAAATCTTTTTTTTTTTTTTTTTTTTTATAGCTACTTTATTTATTTATTTATATTTATTTTTGGCTGTGTTGGGTCTTCGGTTCGTGCGAGGGCTTTCTCTGGTTACGGCAAGTGGGGGCCACTCTTCATCGCGGTGCGGGGACCGCTCTTCATCGCGGTGCGCGGGCCTTTCACTATCGCGGCCCCTCCCATTGCGGGGCACAGGCTCCAGACGCGCAGGCTCAGTAGTTGTGGCTCACGGGCCCAGCTGCTCCGTGGCATGTGGGATCTTCCCAGACCAGGGCTCGAACCCGTGTCCCCTGCATTAGCAGGCAGATTCTCAACCACTGCGCCACCAGGGAAGCCCCCATTTTTATTTTAAAGCTTCTGATCTGAAACTGACTGCTATTGTGAATTTCCTGTTAAAGGTCCAAATCAAATCCATTTAATCAGTAATGGAATTGGGCCCATTAATCTATTTCATTACACATCACAGAGAAAAATCAAACTGAAAAGAAATAAAAAATGATGCTGTACAATATATTCACTTGCCTCTCTTAACCCAAGCCCTTGGTTCAGCTGTTCAATTTCACTGCAAATGACTGAAGATAATGGATATTTATCAGCCTTATATTTTGTCTAGATAGTTGTTGAAGCATCTCTGTGATACACCACTGTACTGACATAAAAATATTAAAAACCTAGCTGTGAAAACTGAATAGCACTGCACCACATAAATGGTATTTGTGTTTACTGATAAGATATAAAAATTCAAGGGTGAGTAATTAATATTGTGGATGAAATGATATCTGAGTGGTGATCTCAATTAAAATTGCTTAAAACAAAAGAGTGAATGATTAAATATTATCACATTCCTACTGCAAAGTACTAAATTCCCACAATATTAAGTTCTTTCCAGTTGTATCACTTATATTTGGCATTATTTTAAAATACCATTCAAAATAATTTAGGTGCTGGGAAAACTGAACAGCTACATGTGAAAGAATGAAATTAGAACACTCCCTAACACCATACACAAAAATAAACTCAAAATGGATTAAAGACCTAAATGTAAGGCCAGACAATATAAAGCTCTTGGAGGAAAACATAGGCAGAACACTCTTTGACATAAATCGCAGTAAGATCTTTTTTGACCCACTGCCTAGAGTAATGAAAATAAAAACAAAAATAAACAAATGGGACCTAATGAAACTTAAAAGCTTTTGCACAGCAAAGGAAACCATAAACAAGACCAAAAGACAACCCTCAAAATGGGAGAAAATATTTGCAAACGAAGGAACTGACAAGGGATTAATCTCAAACAGCTCATGAAGCTCAATAACAAAAAAAACAAACAACCCAATCCAAAAACGGGCAGAAGACCTAAACAGACATTTCTCCGAAGAGGACATACAGATGGGCAAAAAGCACATGAAAAGATGCTCAACATCACTAATCATTAGAGAAATGCAAATTAAAACTACAATGAGGTATCACCTCACACCGGTCAGAATGGTCATCATCAAAAAATCTACAAACAATAAATGCTGGAGAGGGTGTGGAGAAAAGGGAATGTTCTTGCACTGTTGGTGGGAATGTAAAGTGATATGGCCACTATGGAAACAGTATGGAGGTTCCTTAAAAAACTGAAAATGGAACTACCATTGACTCAACAATCCTACTCCTGAGCATATTCCCAAAGAAAACCATAATTCAAAAAATTACATGCAGCAACATTCACTGCAGCTCTATTTACAATAGCCAGGACATGGAAGCAACCTAAAAGTCCATCAACAGAGGAATAAATAAAGAAGATGTGGCACACATATACAATGGAATATTATTCAGCCATTAAAAGGAATGAAATTGGGTCATTTATAGAGAGGTGGATGGACATAGAGACTGTCATACAGAGTGAAGTAAATCAGAAAGAAAAAAACAAATACCATACATTAGCACATATATGTGGAATCTGGAAAAATGGTATAGATGAACTTATTTGCAATGCAGAAATAGAGACACAGATGTAGAGAACAAACATATGGATACCAAAGTGGGAAATAGGGAGTGGGATGGATTGGGAGATTGGGACTGACATATATACACTACTGTGTATAAAATAGATAACTAATGAGAACAGACTGTATAGCACAGGGAACTCTACTCAATGCTCTGTGGTGACCCAAATGGGAAGGAAGTCGAAGGAAGAGGGGATGTATGTATACATGTGGCTGATTCCCTTTCTGTACAGCAGAAACTAACACAACACTGTAAAGCAACTATACTCTAATAAAAAAAAAATGCTTTATAGCCATGGCAGGAGATCCATATGGCATTTACAACATAGCAACGCATGAGAAAGTAGCAGAGATAATGTTTGATATAAATAATTTCGAAAGCATTTCCACCTGCAAGTGTAATATAACTCTTAAAGAACCACAAATAAAGTGACTTGAATATTCATATTAATTCTATACCTTAGTGAGAAAATATACTGGTAAAGAGTAAAAAAGGAAGAATTAGTCATAAATACATTTCACAACTGAACTTTTTCATACAATACAAAATAAATGACTACATGTTTCTAAATATCTCATTTCATTTCACAAAGTATGTATTGTTATTCACCATTATAAAATTTGATGACAAAAACAACCGAAATCTCTTTTTTTTTTTTTTAGGTTTTTTTTTTAACATCTTTATTGGAGTATAATTTCTTTACAATGTTGTGTTAGTTCCTGCTGTATAACAAAGTGAATCAGCTATACGTATACATATATCCCCATATCCCCTCCCTCCTGCATCTTCCTCCCACCCTCCCTACCCCACGCCTCTAGGTGATCACAAAGCACCGAGCTAATCTCCCTGTGCTATGCAGCTGCTTCCCACTAGCTTTCTATTTTACATTTGGTAGTGTATATATGTCAATGCTACTCTCTTACATCGTCCCAGCTTACCCTTCCCCCCACCGTGCCCTCAAGTCCATTCTCTACATCTGCATCTTTATTCCTGTCCTGCCCCTAGGTTCGTCAGAATCATTTTTCTTTTTTAGATTCCAAATATATGTGTTACCATACAGTATTTATTTTTCTCTTTCTGACTGACTTCACTCTGTATGACAGACTCTAGGTCCATCCACCCCACTACAAGTAACTCAATTTTGTTTCTTTTTATGGCTGAGGAATATTTCATTTTATATATGTGCTACATCTTCTTTATCCATTCATCTCTTGATGGACACCTAGGTTGCTTCCAAGTCCTGGCTATTGTAAATGGTGCTGCAATGAACATTGTGGTATATGACTCTTTTTCAATTATGGTTTTCTCAGGGTATATGCCCAGTAGTGGGATTGCTGGGTCATATGGTAGTTCTATTTTTAGTTTTTTAAGGAACCACCATACTGTTCTCCATAGTGGCTGTATCAATTTACATTTCCTCCAACAGGGCAAGAGGGTTCCCTTTTCTCCACACCCCCTCCAGCATTTATTGTTTGTAGATTTTTTGATGATGGCCATTCTGACGGGTGTGAGGTGATATCTCATTGTAGTTTTGATTTGCATTTCTCTAATGATTAGTGATGTTGAGCATCCTTTCATGTGTTTGTTGGCAATCTGTAGATCTTCTTTGGAAAAATGTCTATTTAGATGTTCTGCCCACTTTTGGATTGGGTTGTTTGTTTTTTTGATATTGAGCTTCATGAGCTGCATGTATATTTTGGAGATTAATCCTTTGTCAGTTGCTTCACTTGCAAATACTTTCTCCCATTCTGAGGGCTGTCTTTTCTTCTTGTTTATGGTCCCTTTGCTGTTCAAAAGCTTCTAAGTTTCACTAGGTCCCATTTGTTTATTTTTGTTTTTATTTCCATTTCTCTAGGAGGTGGGTCAAAAAGGATCTTGCTGTGATGTATGTCAAAGAGTGTTCTGCCTATGTATTCCTCTAAGAGTTTTATAGTGTCTGGCCTTACATTTAGGTCTTTAATCCATTTGGAGTTTATTTTTGTGTATGGTGTTAGGGAGTGTTCTAATTTCTTTCTTTTACATGTAGCTATCCAGTTTTCCCACTACCATTTTTTGAAGAGGCTGTCTTTTCTCCATTGTATATTTTTGCCTCCTTTATCAACGATAAGGTGACCATATGTGCGTGGGTTTCTCTCTGGGGTTTCTATCCTGTTCCATTGATCTATATTTCTCTTTTTGTGCCAGTACCATACTGTCTTGATTACTGTAGCTTTGTAGTATAGTCCGAAGTCAGGGAGCCTGATTCCTCCAGCTCCGTTTTTCCCTCTCAAGATTGCTTTGGCTATTCGGGGTCTTTTGTGTCTCCATACAAATTGTGAAATTTTTTGTTCTTGTTCTGTGAAAAATGCCATTGGTAGTTTGATAGGGATTGCATTGAATCTGTAGATTGCTTTGGGTAGTAGAGTCATTTTCGCAATGTTGATTCTTCCAATCCAAGAACATGGTATATCTCTCCATCTGTTTGTATCATCTTTAATGTCTTTCATCAGTGTCTTATAGTTTTCTGCATACAGGTTTTTGTCTCCTTAAGTAGGTTTATTCCTAGGTATTTTATTCTTTTTGTTGCAATGGTAAATGGGAGTGTTTCCTCAATTTCTCTTTCAGATTTTTCATCATTAGTGTATAGGAATGCAAGAGATTTCTGTGCATTAATTTAGTATCCTGCTACTTTACCAAATTCATTGATTAGCTCTAGTTGTTTTCTACTAGCATATTTAGGATTCTCTATGTATAGCATCATGTCATCTGCAAACAGTGACAGTTTTACTTCTTTTCTGATTTGGATTCCTTTTATTTATTTTTTTTCTCTGATTGCTGTGGCTAAAACTTCCAAAACTGTGTTGAATAATAACGGTGAGAGTGGGCATCCTTCTTTTTCCTGATTTTAGAGGAAATGTTTTCAGTTTTTCACCATTGAGAACAATGTTGGCTCTGGGTTTGTCATATATGGCCTTTATCATGTTGAGGTAAGTTCCCTCTATTACTACTTTCCGGAGAGTTTTTATCATAAATGGGTGTTGAAATTTGTCGAAAGATTTTTCTGCATCTATTGGGATTATCATATGGTGTATACCCTTCAATTGGTTAATATGGTGCATCACATTGATTGATTATATTTAAAAAAAAAAAACAAACTAAGCAGGCTGTTTTAAAGCTCAGATGGAAAATATAATAAATATGGATAACCAGGAAAATTCTTTAAAAGAAAGCCAATGAGGGCCATTAGCCCACTAATATAAAATATAATATAAAGCTTTCATAATTAAAACAAGACAGTACATTAATAGACTGTTGGAGTAGATGAAAACATACAGAAATACACACACACTAACATGAACATGATATTTTAATATATGAAAAAAGTTGGATCTCAAGTTAGTGAAGAAAAAATAGCTCATTCTATAAAAGGTTTTAGGAAAACTGGGTAACCATCAATACAAAAATAAATTTGGAAATGTATTTCATATCATACATTAGAAAAAAATTCAAAATGAATCAAATACTGAAATATCAAATTTTAACAATGGCATGTAGTACAGCTGTGAAATGAATGCCCCTAATTTGGTCTTGCAAAACCAGAATAACCTAATTACAGAATCCCATTTTCTTATTCTTGAACCACTGGACATATTTGAACATTTTGCAGCTATTCATTTCCATTTGAAACACTCTAATCTTTGCCTTCAGTGACTTCATAGTTCAATGCAGACTCAGGCCAGGCAGACAGTTACTTGTTCAAGATGCCAGTACATAAAGAAACTAAAATATCACTGAATAAGTGATGAGAAGAAAAATTAATTCCCAAGATATTTCCTAGGTATATTATTGATTAAACTGCTTGAGTCTGAGGGAAATTCTTCCTTGACTCACCTTTCATAAACAATGTTTTACAGAGGTAGGTTTTTAAACTCCAAGGTTTGTTTTGCTGAGGATTAAGCAAACTGAGGCATGTCTTTTCCATCATCCTCCCATTCAAGGATTTAGCCTCTTCTCTGAATAAATAAGAAACAGCCACTTACAGAGTGACATTGGAATAGACATCCAGCTATTGTCTTGTATTGTAGACACTAAATCTTCAGATCTCCCTGGTCCTTTAAAGTCTTCTTCCCTGGGGTCTTCAATGTTTTTAAATATTACTGTTTTCCCCAGTTGGGTCCCCCCCTTCAGAGATCTCATCTACTCTCATAATTCAAAAATAAAAAAATATAAATTGGTGACTCCAAAAGCTGTAATTATATCTTTAGTCTAGAAAACTTTTAGCTCCAAACCGTTATTACCAATTTCCTGTAAATTGTTGTCTCAAGTCAGAGACAACCACATGAAGGCAGTTTAACATAGTAGTTAAGAGTTTTGGAGCCAGACTGCCTGGGTTAAATCCCAAGTCAGCCAATTACTAAATATGTGATCCTGCACAAGTTGCTCAGTTTCACTGAGGTTCAGTTTCTCCAGATAGTTAAATCATTTAATATTTATAAACCATGTATAACAGGTTATAAGACAGAGTAAGAGCTATTTAAGCATTAAATAAATATAAATAATAAATAAGGGAAATTTACAATGGGCACCTCCAAGGAACTGATCCATGTGCTTCATTAGAAAGCCAACAGTTAAAAAAAAAAAAAAAAAAGAAAGCCAACAGGTAGATATCTGTCACCCAGGACTTTGTTGACCCATCAGCCTTAAGGAAGGTGACAGTAAAAGAAAGAGTACTGCTCATGCAAGCCCTATAAAGAGACTTGTCTCTTTATTATCTGTTCCTAGAGCAGCTAGAGACATAAAAGCATAAGATAGAAGGTGGGGAGGTGTCCTAAGAGACATACTATCACCTTCCATTTGACTCCTGGTGAGAGTAAGAAAATGAGAGAGCAGACCACACTTCCTCCCCACTCCAAGTCCTTTGGCCCCAAACCAGGGCTGCATTGTGATGGGGAGAGGATATGAGATTAGAGTTGTAAACTAGACTTTTTAATAACTTAAAGTAGAGAGAAGTTCTAGAATCTGCCCAAGACATCATTAAGAAATCTGCTACCCAGCAGAGAAGGAAGATTTGACATCACACAGTTGGGAGCAATGACTAGAGAAAATATAAATCCTTTTCAAGTGTGTACCCTATAAAGCTCAAACTCTCCAATAAACCTGTTATACTATACACAGCTATAAAGAGCTTTGACATATGAGAGGCAGGCTGTGGCACTCAAATGGCTCTGGGTGGATAAACTGCAAAATTTAAAATATTTTCATCAAGTCAAAAAAAAATCAATAACATTTGACAGAAACCAGGAGTCACTTAAAATGGCTTATGCTATAACTGATTTTATTGCTGTAACAAAAAAGTCTGCTATTAAAAATGACTCTTTTGCCCAACATAGTTTCATTAAACTCAGGAATTTCTAAAGATATGTCTTAACACACACACAGTCATACACAAACGTAGTCCAAATTTGGAAACTAAGTCATATTTTTAGCAAAATAAAAATTATGTTCTTAAATATTCCCCTCTTCATTCATTGTTTCATATGAATTACGTTATATAAGGAGGATACAAATAAAAGTGATAAAAATAAAAGGTAGGCAATAAAAAAAGGGTGGAAAACCACCTCCACAGTGCTGTTTGAAAAATGTCAAAACTTCTACAGATGCAGAATTATATTTTTCCTATTCCATTTATTGAATAATAAATTGATTTTCTCATCTTTCAGCATTGTTATTAACACCACTCTGGGATTAGAATAATAAAGCTGGGGTGGGGGAGGCATTATTTCAAAAAGACAAATTAAATCAGGTTGTTAACATATAAAACACTTAGTAGTGTAACAAACATTAAATATATGTACCAAGCATTAAATATATGTAAAATTTTGGCTACTATGGTTAATGGCGGGGATGTGGGGGAGCTTACATATTTCCATCAAAGTCCATTAATTTATTAATTTTGATGGTTGAGACTTTTGCTTTACTGAAGAATTGTGACAGAGAATTGAAAACTCTCAATTTTAGATTAATGAAAGAGTAAAGAACATAGAGCAGACACATGAGACAACATGAGGATATTAAGAAATAGATCACAAATGATCCTCTGCAAAAAGCTAGTCTTTGGGGGAATCACACCCAAAGGAAAGGAAGACCCAACTAGTTCCTTCACCACTTAAGAGATTTTTACCAAAAGAGTTTTGTTTTCAACTTAACTTTCATAATAACACCAATAGAAGACACAGAAACAACATGAAAAATGAATGATACAGGGAGAATGCCATGTGATGGCAGAGGCAGAGATTAGAGTGATGCAACTGCAAACCAAGAAATGCCAAGGATTGCAGGCAATCTAGAAGCTAGGACAAGGCGAAGAAGGAGCCTGCCTTTCCCCCATGTTGATTTGGGGTTTCTACCCTCTAGAACTATAATAGAATAGATTTCTGTTGTATTAGCCACCAAGTTCATGGCACTTTATTAAGATGACCCTAGAAAACTAATACATATTTTGGTTATAAGAATCTGCCTGTTATATAAAGACCTCTAATCACAATGGAGATGGAAGATCTCTGCTTTGTGTTAGTTTCTTTGGGTCCTTCTCATGCCCCCAATACAGTTGATCCTTGAACAACACAGGTTTGAACTGTGCAGGTCCACTTATATGTGGATCTTTTTTCACTAAATACATAACTATAGTACTACATGATCCAGGGTTGGTTGAATTAGCAAATGCCGAAGCACGGATACAGAGGGCCTACTGTAAAGTTATATGTGGATTTTCGACCACACATGAGGTGGGTGGGTCAGCACCCCTAACACTCTCACTGTTCAAGGATCAACTGTAATCCTCTCTAAATCTGAATCCATAAATACAATAGAAAAATTTACTGTAAACACCAATTTTTCCAAATCAGCTTCAGCTAGTTCCTTCAGGCATTTCAGGCATTCTGTATACTTTTAGAATCTCTACAAATGTCAGCACCCTAGTTGTTCCAAATCCTCTCCCCCTTCTTCCTCCTCCTCCCTGTCCTTCTCCCTATTCTTTTATCTTTGTCTCTATCTCTACCTCTTTTATTGTTGCCACTCCTTTCTTAGTTTGTCAAATTTTAAGTATGAAATATTGCCCAGAAAACACTTCAGGACAGTTTCTCTGACAACTGCCCACTTCTCCAGCTAGTATATACAGCTAGGAGGGCCCAGGTCTCACCCCTTAACCTGTTCTATAGAAAACTGTCACCCCAGTTTCCCAAGGTCTCTCTGGAAGAAAGTCAAACAACAAAGGGGATGGCCATCATCCAGACATTCTATAGATATGTGGTTCACAAATTGTGCCCCAGACTAGCAGAAAAAGTAATACTTGGGGGTAAGTGAGGAGTGCAAAATTTCTAACCACATTCCAGACCTGCTAAATTAGAAACTCTGGGGTTGAGGTCCTGCCATTTTTGTTTTAATAAGCCTCCAGGTGATTCTGGTGCATGTTAAAGTTTAAGAATTACTGCTGTAGATGATGTTCAGCAAAGTAACTCTCCATGTATAAAAGCTAGTTAGTAGATGAGTCAGAGGAATGATCTAGAAATAAATCAACACGGTTAATTAAGAGAGAAACAGTGAAAAAGCTAGACCTATGTACTGTAGTTCCTTTCCTGATGTTTATTCAAATGGCTCACAGAGGTAGAAGGAGAAATTGTACTTTAATTAGAATAAGTAAAGGATCATTATCAACTAGTTATGATGAAAAGATATAAATTTCTATTTATGGTTTGATATAGTCATTTATTTACTCAGCAAATATTTCTTGAAACTTTTTCTAGACAATGAGAATACTGCAGTCAAGAAGACAGAGACCTTACTTCATAAAGTTAAATCCTAGTAGGTATAAGGAAAGAACATCTCTTCCATCCTCTTCGAGTGTCTGGCTAGGCCTAAGAATTAAACTGACATAAGATGGATTAACAGGAGAAAAGCATACAAGTTTAACCAAAGTTTTATGTACACATGGAAGCCTTTACAAGAGAATGAAGACCTGAAGAAGTGACCAGAACAGAAAGCTTTTATACCTTATAGACAAAGAAAATAAATTTGTGAAAAATTGACAAGACAAAGGAGTTTGGGCTACAACAATAAACTGTAGAGAAGTGATCAGAAAGTAAGGGTTAATTTAACAAGGCTGGTTTGTACAGATTTTTCAGCCTCAATTCCCCATCTCTGGTGATAAAAATGTCTTCCTTCCTTGTGGTACAGGAAGGGTACCTTTCACATGGGAGTTTTATTTCTGGCTTTCAGGAAGAGGAAAGGAGGGTCAGAGTACCTTTCCTGTACCTGCTGTTTCTCAAGTGCCTTTAACTTAATCACTATGCCAAAGCAGCATATTTTGGGGTGATATGCTCGGAATTCCTTCATAGCAAAGAAAGAAAAACTAAATATTGTATAATTTTAGGGAGTGGTAAGAGAGATAAAGGAAACTTTGTAAGGGATTAGTGATGACTGGAACTAAATGATGGATGAGCAGAAAAGACGAATATTTAAACAGAAAAAGGAATGAAGTTTGGGATGTAGACTTCAGTTTGGGGATAATAGATTCTGGCAGAGAAAACAGAAAAATGCAAATACCTTGGACTGGACTGAACTTATACATTTCAAAGAACAGCAAGAAGGCCAGTGTGGCTGCAGCAAATTAGCAAAAGGGGAGAAGGTAGGAGACAGAAGTAGAGGGAAGGGCCGAATCATGTAAGGCTTTGAGGACATCACCAGGATGTCATATTTTATTCCAAATTTGTTGTGAACTCATTGGAAATTTTTCAATGGGAGAATTGACATGATTTACTCAACTGCTGTGTGAAGAAGCTCTAAGTGTAACAAAAGTAGAAAAAAGGTAAGACCATTTAGAAGTCTAGTGTAGAGGTCAAAACAAGAGTAGGTGGTAATTTGGATGAGAGTGGCAGCAGATGAGATAAAAGGAACGGTCAGATTATAGGTGTACTTCAAAGGTGAAACTAACAATTTATGGATGGATTGGGTGTGAAGTGTGATAGAACAAGGATATAAGGATTACTTATAGGTTTGGGGGCTGAAGAACTGCAAACCTGATAGTGCCTTTTATTGAACTGGGAACCAGTATGGCAGCAGCAGGCTTGGAGGGGGATATTGAGTTCAATTTTGGCATGTTAAATTTGTCCATCCAAGTAGAGATGTCGAGTAGAGAGTTGGATATATCATGCTGGTGCTGAGGGGAAAGACAAGACTAATGAGAAAAACTGGGAGGAATTCATGATTTAAGAGAGAATAGTTTTGAAGACAACACAATCCATAGGAGGAAAGGAGGGAAAGAGTTTGTAGGTAATTAGGGAGATACTGAACTTTTTTGGTGTGAAAGTAAATGTTCACCAAGAAACTGAGAGCAGGATTTCAGGTAAGCACCCAATAATATTTGTTGACATCTGTTCACATGTGTGACTCTGTTCACAAATGTGTGTCTGCCTAGTTTGATAAATTACTAGACCAATAGGACCTCAGATTTTCTTTCCATGATCACCTTTCAGTGAACTGCAAAAATTCACAGAGATTTTCTACCAATTAATTAGGGTTGGTAACATTTTAATTCAAAGACAAAATAGGGAAGGAAAACTGCCTCAAAGGAAAAATAGTCAAATTTTAGATGTGTGTTTTTTTATGCGGAAAAGGGCTAGAAGAGAATATTTATAGCAAATATACTATTATTAATTAAAAAACACTTACAAAAACCCATAGATCTACAGCCAAGCTTTAATGATTTATTTAATGTATTACATACTGTCAAGAGAGTTTAATAAATATGTTCTATTGCCCATTAATAGAGTATGCAGAAAAAAATAAAATGATTTAATATATTTTCTTAAAATATTTCTATATATCTTCCTGGCCAAGTTATTAAAATAACTTGTGGGAGGAGAAGATGGCGGAAGAGTAAGATGCAGAGATCACCTTCCGTCCCACAGATACAGTAGAAATACATCTACACGTGGAACTGCTCCTACAGAACACCCACTGAACGCTGGCAGAAAACGTCAGACCTCCCAAAAGGCAAGAAACTCCCCCCGTACTTGGGTAGGGCAAAAGAAAAAAGAAATAACAGAGACAAAAGAATAGGGACGGCACCTGCACCAGTGGGAGGGAGCTGTGAAGGAGGAAAGGTTTCCACGCACTAGGAAGCCCCTTCGCAGACAGAGACTGCGGGTGGCGGAGGGGGGAAGCTTCGGAGCCACGGAGGAGAGCACAGCCACAGGGGTGCGGAGGGCAAAGCGGAGAGATTCTCACACAGAGGCTCGGCGCCGACCAGCACTCACCAGCCCGAGAGGCTGGTCTGCTCACCCGCCGGGGCGGGCAGGGGCTGGGAGCTGAGGCTCAGCTTCAGTCGGATCGCAGGGAGAGGACTGGGGTTGGCAGCGTGAACACAGCCTGAAGGGGTTAGCACACCACAGCTGGCTGGGAGGGAGACCGGGAAAAAGTCTGGAGCTGCTGAACAGGCAAGAGACTTTTTCTTGCCTCTTTGTTTCACGGCGTGCAAGGAAAGGGGATTCAGAGCTCCGCCTAAATGAAATCCAGAGAAGGGCGCGAGCCGCGGCGATCAGCGCGGACCCCAGAGACGGGCGTGAGATGCTGGGGCTGCTGGTGCTGCCTCCAAAAAGCCTGTGTGCGAGCACAGGTCACTCTCCACACCGCCCCTCCCGGTAGCCTGTGCAGCCCGCCACTGCCAGGGTCCCGTGATCCGTGATCCGGGGACAACTTCCCCGGGAGAACGCACGGCGCGCCTCGGGCTGCTGCAAGGTCACGCCGGCCTCTGCCGCTGCAGGCGCGCCCCGCCTCCTCCGAACCGCTCCCTCCCCCGGCCTGAGTGAGTCAGAGCCCCCGAAGCAGCTGCTCCTTTAACCCTGTTCTGTCTGGGCGGGGAACGGACGCCCTCAGGCGACGTACATGCAGAGGCAGGTCCAAATCCAAAGCTGAACCCTGGGAGCTGTACGAAGAAGAGAAGGGGAAATCTCTCCCAGCAGCCTCAGAAGCAGCGGATTAAAACCCCACAAACAACTTGATGTGCCTGCATCTGTGGAATACCTGAATAGACAACGAATCATCCCAAATTCAGGAGGTGGACTTTGGAAGCAGGATATATTAATTTTTCCCCTTTTCCTTTTTTTTGTGAGTGTATATGTATATGCTTCTGGGTGAGATTTTGTCTGTATAGCTTTGCTTTATCATAGCTTTATTTTACTTCACTATATTATAGCCTCTTTCTTTCTTTCTTTCTATTTTTTCTCCCTTTTACTCTGAGCCATGTGGATGAAAGGCTCTTGGTGCTACAGGCAGGCATCAGGGCTGTGCCTCTGAGGTGGGAGAGCCAACTTCAGGACACTGGGCCACAAGAGACCTCCCAGCTCCACGTAATACCAAATGGCAAAAATCTCCCAGAGATCTCCATCTCAACATCAAGACCCAGCTTCACTCAACGACCAGCAAGCTACAGTGCTGGACACCCTATGCCAAACAACTAGCAAGACACGAACACAGACCCATCCATTAGCAGAGAGGCTGCCTAAAATCATAATAAGGCCACAGACACCCCAAAATACACCACCAGACGTGGACGTGCCCACCAGAAAGACAAGATCCAGCCTCATCCACCAGAGCTGAGGCACTAGTTCCCTCCACCAGGAAGCCTACACAACCCACTGAACCAACCTTAGCCACTGGGGACAGATACCAAAAACAACGGGAACTACGAACCTGCAGCCTATGAAAAGGAGACCCCAAACACAGTAAGATAAGCAAAATGAGACGACAGAAAAACACACAGCAGATGAAGGAGCAGGGTCAAAACACACCAGACTTAACAAATGAAGAGGAAATAGGTAGTCTACCTGAAAAAGAATTCAGAATAATGATAGTAAGGATGATCCAAAATCTTGGAAATAGAATAGACAAAACGCAAGAAACATTTAACAAGGACGTAGAAGAACTAAAGAGGAACCAAGCAATGATGAAAAACACAATAAATGAAATTAAAAATACTCTAGATGGGATCAATAGCAGAATAACTGAGGCAGAAGAAAGGATAAGTGACCTGGAAGATAAAATGGTGGAAATAACTACTGCAGAGCAGGATAAAGAAAAAAGAATGAAAAGAACTGAGGACAGTCTCAGAGACCTCTGGGACAACATTAAACGCACCAACATTCGAATTATAGGGGTCCCAGAAGAAGAAGAGAAAAAGAAAGGGACTGAGAAAATATTTAAAGAGATTATAGTTGAAAACTTCCCTAATATGGGAAAGGAAATAGTTAATCAAGTCCTGGAAGCACAGAGAGTCCCATACAGGATAAACCCAAGGAGAAACACGCCAAGACACATATTAATCAAACTGTCAAAAATTAAATATAAGGAAAACATATTAAAGGCAGCAAGGGAAAAACAACAAATAACACACAAGGGAATCCCCATAAGGTTAACATCTGATCTTTCAGCAGAAACTCTGCAAGCCAGAAGGGAGTGGCAGGATATACTTAAAGTGATGAAGGAGAAAAACCTACAACCAAGATTACTCTACCCAGCAAGGATCTCATTCAGATTCGATGGAGAAATTAAAACCTTTACAGACAAGCAAAAGCTGAGAGAGTTCAGCACCACCAAACCAGCTTTACAACAAATGCTAAAGGAACTTCTCTAGGCAAGAAACACAAGAGAAGGAAAACACCTACAATAACAAACCCAAAACATTTAAGAAAATGGGAATAGGAACATACATATCGATAATTACCTTGAATGTAAATGGATTAAATGCTCCCACCAAAAGACTGAATGAATGGATACAGGCTGTCTGAATGGATACAAAAACAAGACCCATATATATGCTGTCTACAAGAGACCCACTTCAGACCTAGAGACACATACAGACTGAAAGTGAGGGGATGGAAAAAGATATTCCATGCAAATGGAAATCAAAAGAAAGCTGGAGTAGCAATTCTCATATCAGACAAAATAGACTTTAAAATAAAGAGTATTACAAGAGACAAAGAAGGACACTAAATAATGATCAAGGGATCAACCCAAGAGGAAGATATAACAATTGTAAATATTTATGCACCCAACATAGGAGCACCTCAATACATAAGGCAAATACTAACAGCCAGAAAAGGGGAAATCGACAGCAACACAATCATAGTAGGGGACTTTAACACCCCGCTTTCACCAATGGACAGATCATCCAAAATGAAAATAAATTAGGAAACACAAGCTTTAAATGATACATTAAACAAGATGGACTTAATTGATATTTATAGGACATTCCACCCAAAAACAACAGAATACACATTTTTCTCAAGTGCTCATGGAACATTCTCCAGGATAGATCATATCTTGGGTCACAAATCAAGCCTTGGTAAATTTAAGAAAATTGAAATCGTATCAAGTATCTTTTCCGACCACAACGCTATGAGACTAGATATCAATTACAGGAAAAGATCTGTAAAAAATACAAACACATGGAGGCTACACAATACACTACTTAATAACGAAGTGATCACTGAAGAAATCAAAGGGGAAATCAAAAAGTACCTAGAAACAAATGACAATGGAGATACGACGACCCAAAACCTATGGGACGCAGCAAAAGCAGTGCTAAGAGGGAAGTTTATAGCAATACAAGCCTACCTCAAGAAACAGGAAACATCTCGAATAAACAACCTAACCTTGCACCTAAAGCAATTAGAGAAAGAAGAACAAAAAAACCCCAAAGCCAGCAGAAGGAAAGAAATTATAAAGATCAGATCAGAAATAAATGAAAAAGAAATGAAGGAAACAATAGCAAAAATCAATGAAACTAAAAGCTGGTTCTTTGAGAAGATAAACAAAATTGATAAACCATTAGCCAGACTCATCAAGAGAAAAAGGGAGAAGACTCAAATCAATAGAATTAGAAATGAAAAAGAAGTAACCACTGACACTGCAGAAATACAAAAGATCATGAGAGATTACTACAAGCAACTCTATGCCAATAAAATGGACAACCTGGAAGAAATGGACAGATTCTTAGAAATGCACAACCTGCCGAGACTGAACCAGGAAGAAATAGAAAATATGAACAGACCAATCACAAGCACTGAAATTGAAACTGTGATTAAAAATCTTCCAACAAACAAAAGCCCAGGACCAGATGGCTTCACAGGTGAATTCTATCAAACATTTAGAGAAGAGCTAACACCTATCCTTCTCAAACTCTTCCAAAATATTGCAGAGGGAGGAACACTCCCAAACTCATTCTACGAGGCCACCATCACCCTGATACCAAAACCAGACAAAGATGTCACAAAGAAAGAAAACTACAGGCCAATATCACTGATGAACATAGATGCAAAAATCCTCAATAAAATACTAGCAAACAGAATCCAACAGCACATTAAAAGGATCATACACCATGATCAAGTGGGGTTTATCCCAGGAATGCAAGGATTCTTCAATATACGCAAATCAATCAATGTGATACACCATATTAACAAATTGAAGGAGAAAAACCATATGATCATCTCAATAGATGCAGAGAAAGCTTTTGACAAAATTCAACACCCATTTATGATAAAAGCCCTGCAGAAAGTAGGCATAGAGGGAACTTTCCTCAACATAATAAAGGCCATATATGACAAACCCACAGCCAACATTGTCCTCAATGGTGAAAAACTGAAACCATTTCCACTAAGATCAGGAACAAGACAAGGTTGCCCACTCTCACCACTATTATTCAACATAGTTTTGGAAGTGTTAGCCACAGCAATCAGAGAAGACAAAGAAATAAAAGGAATCCAAATCGGAAAAGAAGAAGTAAAGCTGTCACTATTTGCAGATGACATGATACTATACATAGAGAATCCTAAAGATGCTACCAGAAAACTCCTAGAGCTAATCAATGAATTTGGTAAAGTAGCAGGATACAAAATTAATGCACAGAAATCTCTTGCATTTCTATACACTAATGACGAAAAATCTGAAAGTGAAATTAAGAAAACACTCCCATTTACCATTGCAACAAAAAGAATAAAATATCTAGGAATAAACCTACCTAAGGAGACAAAAGACCTGTATGCAGAAAATTATAAGACACTGATGAAAGAAATTAAAGATGATACAAATAGATGGAGAGATATACCATGTTCTTGGATTGGAAGAATCAACATTGTGAAAATGACTCTACTACCCAAAGCAATCTACAGATTCAATGCAATCCCTATCAAACTACCACTGGCATTTTTCACAGAACTAGAACAAAAAATTTCACAATTTGTATGAAGACACAAAAGACCCCGAATAGCCAAAGCAATCTTGAGAACGAAAAATGGAGCTGGGGGAATCAGGCTCCCTGACTTCAGACTATATTACAAAGCTACAGTAATCAAGACAGTGCGGTACTGGCACAAAAACAGAAATATAGATCAATGGAACAGGATAGAAAGCCCAGAGATAAACCCACACACATATGGTTACCTTATCTTTGATAAAGGAGGCAAGCATATACAGTGGAGAAAAGACAGCCTCTTCAATAAGTGGTGCTGGGAAAATTGGACAGGTACATGTAAAAGTATGAAATTAGAACACTCCCTAACACCATGCACAAAAATAAACTCAAAATGGATTAAAGACCTAAGTGTAAGGCCAGACACTATCAAACTCTTAGAGGAAAACATAGGCAGAACACTCTATGACATACATCACAGCAAGATTCTTTTTGACCCAGCTCCCAGAGAAATGGAAATAAGAACACAAATAAACAAATGGGACCTAATGAAACTTAAAAGCTTTTGCACAGCAAAGGAAACCATAAACAAGACCAAAAGACAACCCTCAGAATGGGAGAAAATATTTGCAAATGAAGCAACTGACAAAGGATTAATCTCCAAGATTTACAAGCAGCTCATGCAGCTCAATAACAAAAAAATGAACAACCCAATCCAAAAATGGGCAGAAGACCGAAATAGACATTTCTCCAAAGAAGATGTACAGATTGCCAACAGACACATGAAAGAATGCTCAACACCATTAATCATTAGAGAAATGCAAATCAAAACTACAATGCGGTATCATCTCACACTGATCAGAATGGCCATCATCAAAAAATCTAGAAACAATAAATGCTGGAGAGGGTGTGGAGGAAAGGGAACACTCTTGCACTGTTGGTGGGAATGTAAATTGATACAGCCACTATGGAGAACAGTATGGAGGTTCCTTAAAAAACTACAAATAGAACTACCATACGACCCAGCAATCCCACTACTGGGCATATACCCTGAGAAAACCATAGTTCAAAAAGAGTCATGTACCAAAATGCTCATTGCAGCTCTATTTACAATAGCCAGGACATGGAAGCAACCTAAATGTCCATCGACAGATGAATGGATAAAGAAGATGTGGCACATATATACAATGGAATATTACTCAGCCATAAAAAGAAATGAAATGGAGGTATTTGTAATGAGGTGGATGGAGTTAGAGTCTGTCATACAGAGTGAAGTAAGTCAGAAAGAGAAAAACAAATACAGTATGCTAACACATATATACGGAATCTAAGGAAAAAAAAAAAAGGCCATGAAGAACCTAGTGGCAAGACGGGAATAAAGACACAGACCTACTAGTGAATGGACTTGAGGATATGGGGAGGGGGTGGGGTGAGATGTGACAGGGTAAGAGAGTGTCATGGACATATATACACTACCAAATGTAAAATAGATAGCTAGTGGGAAGCAGCCACATAACACAGGGAGATCAGCTCGGTGCTTTGTGACCACCTAGAGGGGTGGGATGGGGAGGGTGGGAGGGAGGGATATGCAAGAGGGAAGAGATATGGGAACATATTGTATGTGTATAACTGATTCACTTTGTTATAAAGCAGAAGTTAACACACCATTGTAAGGCAATTATACTTCAATAAAGATGTTTAAAAAAAAAAACAACTCTAAATATTTCTTCCATTATAGCCTAAAGCCACAGAATCTATTTTTGTAAACTTGTTGAAATGTACATATTAAATGACTCTAATATTTGTATTTGAGAAAATTAATTAATGAATATTTGTCCTAAATGGTATTTGAGCATTGTAATTTCAAACAGCTGACTTTTGCTTCTAAGGTAGAAGAAATTTATAGTAACCATAAAGAAAACCCCAGAAAATATAAAATTATAGCTAAATAAGAAAGCAAAAAACTAATAGTAAAATAGTGAAAAGTCCAATTAACATCATGGCTTTTTCCAACAGGTATATTGGAATATGTAAATCAGTTTTTAAAATATTGAAGGGGAAAAAATTCTTTCATAAACAATACTTTTTGGTTACAAATTCACACTAGTAATTTCATAGCAATTCTATAACACGTGAACCACCATGAAGACAGGGCATGCTGTAATCAGGCTGATTTGTGAATTTACTATAACAAAATGACTAGACACTGGATTTAATCATGCCACATCTGGGATTTGGCATTCTAACTGTAGAATTTGGCACTGTAGCCCAGCTGCCAGCCCTGCCACAGTGGTAGAAACTTACCAGTCCTTTGTAATAAGCTTGTCTGGAGCTATTCCTTTGATTATTTTCAAGAGAGAGAGAGAGAAAGAATTATGTATATCTCCTACATGTGCAGCGGTGGCATGACTCATTTGTGACTGGAGGCTTTCTTACATATCTTACTACCCAATGATATCCGTATGAGTGATCACTGCCGTGAACTCAGGAAATGAATATCTGGATAGTTTTCATGATGATACTAATAAATTATTCTAATGAATTCTGATGATCAGGAACTAACACAATAATCTCACAAATTTCAAATCATATTATGCTGGACCATAGAGTAGCTTGCTGTAGCCTTAGCCAGCTGCCTTTCCAAGTTCTAAAGTGATGTATTATAGTATAAATATTATAATAAGGAATTTGATTTTGCTGCCAAATCATATCTGCTAAAATTTAACAACTGAATGTATCAAATACCTGTAAAAGAGTTAATTCTCCTATGGTCAGATTTTGAAATGCCCCTGTTCTCAGTCTCACCAAAATCCCAAACTAGAGAGGTTACATCATATTTTCTTTTTTGACAACTAACTTCTGGAATGATGTTGTTAACAGAAAAACAGAAGTGTTGCAAAGGAGAACTGATTTGAGGGGAATGTTAAGATTCTGTTTTGAGACTTTAGAATTTTAATTAACATTATATTATACAGATAAAGATTGAGGAGATAATTTGTAATTATCTTACTGGTGTGCCTGAAATAAAGTAAATGATTCTAGCTGCTGTAATAACAAATCTGAAAATCTTAGCAGCTTCATACAGTGCATGTATTCCTTGCTCCAATGCAGATATTCCTGTTGGCAAGCACTTCAGGTGATTATTCAGGGGCAGGCACTTTATATCTTCTTGCGAAGACCACGTCCAGTATCTCCATTTATTTGCTGAATAAAGATTAGGAAAGTCAAGTATTGTGTATGAAAGATTTTTAGAAGCTGGGTTTTGAAATGACATACATGAATCACCCTTGTCCACCACTGTGTAAAACTGTAAGGAGGTTGGAAGATATAGTCTACTTGTGTGCCTAGGAGTAAAAGGTGAACACACAGAATCTCTGCCACATTTTGTTTGCTTAAGAGGTGAGGAATTGTGATGTGAACCTGAGCCGCAGAATGGAAGTGACCGTGAAAACTTGATGATAGGTAGGGATTTTGAAAAAGTGTGTGTACATGAAAAAGCCAAAGTTTAAACAGCATCTTATAATTCTTTGATACATATGGGGAAAGAGTAGATATAATTTTTAAAGTATATTAGTATTAAACTAATCTTTGTAAATATGAATCATATTAACTAAGCATTTCTGCCAGTAAGATAAATGAGATCAACACATTGAACTGGTTGAAGGGATCCAAGTTCTTTTCTTTAGTTTTGTTCATCATTTAATGTGACTTCTGGGAAAACATTCTTTTTTTCTGGAAATTAAATTTATTTTTTTCTAGTTTGAGCCTCTGTGGAGCTATAGCTTCATGTTAGACCTGCAAAGGAGGACTCTTTATTTTAAATTCTACTTTCCGCTATATTAAATACCTCTCCTACACTTTTTTCATAGATAATGTTGTAGTTCCTTGTTGTGTTAAGTCAAAACTATGCAAAATAAGAGACTAGTGATATTGTTTGGCAAGGCAAACAAACAGAATCCATAAATAGATATATTCAGCATTTCAAGTTAAATATCACATAAAAGTAGCTTTGCGCCCACCGTGTGGTGCAATACTCTACACATTTCATGGTAAAGATTGTTAACTGAGATTTACAGTGGAAATTTATCTCAAAGTCTGTTTTTTTAAATGACATATTTTCCAGTATATGAGTGGGTTTTTTAACTGGCACATTCTAATATGCTCAATGTTCATTTCAATTATAGACATATTACTCTGACAGATGTTTCCAAGGGAAATGTTTATTTCAATATTAGCAGAGAAACATCTGCTGTTGGAAGGAGAAAGAATGCCATTTTATTTCTCCAAATCTTACAAAGGCCAGTGGCTCATCACCAAAACCGTCTACCATCCATCTTAAACAAACATATTTATATTATTAGCAGTGAGCAACAATTTCCTTAATATTTCCTGGAACTCCAATTGTGTTCTGCTGAGATACATAAAAATGATTTTTGCAATTCTATAATCTTTTTATTTGCCTATATTCATACAACCCAAAACTAACAGGGGTAAGATAGACTTATAACTCAGTTAAAAACCATTACAAATAGAGTAATGGAAAGAGAATACCTACAATATAAAAGGCAATCGACCTTTTTATTGATACTTATCCATCTGAAAATAACTTCAGACTTGGAAGAGGTTTTTCTCATTATAAATTAAAGGTTAGAAATACATCTGGTGTTTTCTTGAGTTCTGTGGTTGTAGAGAGAAGTTTTATCTTGACCTGATTTTTATTTTGTAAAGAGTTTTAAAAGGAAACGGAATTGCATAACCCATGGCATACACCTTCCTATCACTACTTTTTAGGAGAAAATCAAACTTGGTAAGCTTTTATTTAGTAAATACCTTACAAGTAATGATCATTTTTTAATAAGTAAAACCTAATGTTCCAATATAAAGACTCTTAAATATGACTGCTAACTCTCTAATGAACTGTGACATAATACTAAAGAGGAAAAGTTTACATTTATCATCGCTTCCAGCAGTAGAATATCTGAACATAACAGAAGTAATAGCTGTATTGATTTGAGTCCATGTGTTTTTGTCTAAGCCAAATAAAAATTAATAACATCATTTTTGCAAAGTAAAAATTGTTTTTCCAACCCAAGTAAATATGATGATTATATCTCTTTACACAATGTATTCTTTCCCCTCAGAGTTACGACTAGTCCCCAAGAAGCCTAGAGGGTAAGACTTGTGTGTAACGTTGAGAAAAGGAATTAACAATTGGTTCAAGAAATTCAAGTAGTTCATAGAAATGGCTGCTTTGACATAGGAAAAGTGATGATTGCAGCAGGAAGTTTAACAAGAGAATTTGTTCTCAAGTTTACTTACAGAAATTCAAATCCCAATTCAACAGCTGTCTAGCTCTGTGACTTAGGCAAATGACTTAACCTCTCTATTCTTCACCTTACTTATCTGTAAAATGGAAATAATGATAATACCTAATTTGCGGTATTGTAAGTACTAATTTTGCAAAGTCCTTACAACAGTACATAACATATAGTAAGCTATTATTGTTATTAATTTTCTGTTCAAGTAAGAGAGATTGTAGGAGAGCACAAAAGAAATATATAACCTGGTGTTAGTCTTCTATTTTAGATCAATGAGATTAAATTACATTACACATGAATTTACTCACCTATTTAATAAATTTTTTGATTCTTTTTTAATTGAGGTATAGTTGATGTGCAATATTATATGTTTCAGATGTACAACACAGTGATTCACAATTTTTAAAGGTTATATTCCTTTCATAGTTATTATAAAAATATTGGCCATATTCCTTGTGTTGTACTATATATCCTTGTAGCTTATTTATTTTACATAGTAGTTTGTACCTCTTAAACCCCTACCCCTTTCAAGTCCCTCCCCCCTTCCCTTTCCCTACTGGTAACCACTAGTTTGTTCTCTATATCTGTAAGTCTGTTTCTTTTCTATTATCTTCACTAGTTTGCTGTATTTTTTAGATTCCACATGTAAGTGATATCAGGCAGTATTTGTCTTTCTCTGTCTGCCATTTAATACTTTTTAGTCATAGCCTGTATCAGGCTATTTATTAGGAGCTTCGATTCTAGCAATGAACAAGACAGAAGTGGCCTGGCCCTCAGACAACTCAGAGAATTCCACCACTAGAGAGTATTATACAATTGTATGCAATTAAGAGTTACAACTGCCTTGAAGCAACCACTATGTGCTATGTCTTTATAATTAATAAACATAGCAATACTGTGTTAATTTTAATCAACAGTTATTTTACATTTATATCTCTAACTTTACAACAACCATAGGGTACCTATTACACCCATATTATAAATAAGGATCTTGAGATCGCACAGAATTTAATGGCTTCTCTGAGCTCATGCAACTAGTAAAATGACAGGGCCAGAATTCACGTCTCTGCCCTCATTCACTGCACTATCTATTATAAAGCAGAGGTCTCTTCTTAGAAATCCCTAGACTCTGTACTCTGCACAGTTTTATTGTTTTGTTTTGTTTTGTGTGTGTGTGTTTTGTTTTGTCTTGTTTTGTTTATGCTGAGTGCTTTCTTCCCCCTCAGGGAACCATTTTCTATTTTCACCCCAAATCAAAATGCAAATTTTTTAACCAAGCTATTGGTTTTCAAACCTCCCTGCACATTGGATTAACTCTTAAAAAATACTGATATATTGTTCCTACCACCAGATTTAATTGGTCTAAGATATTGCCTGGATATTGAATTTTTTAAAGTCCCTTGAGCGATTTTAACATATTTTGAAGGTTGATAACCAAAGAACTAAGATATAAATAACTTCGTGGGTGGTGCTTAAAATAGGGATCAGAGATATAAATTAAGGGACTAAGTTTATATAACTTGGAGAACTATAGTGAAAAATAAAATAATAAAAATTACAAATTCAATTTTACAGGAAAATTATTTTGTAGTATTTCTATAAAGATTAGAAAGATAGTTAACACATATTTTTTTATTATTGATAGGTTTAACAAGACAAAAGACATAAAATCTCCCCATATATTTTATATGTTCTATGATTAGATTTTCCACAAACTAGCTTCTGCCTTCACACATTTCAAACTTGTATTTCCTCTACTATACACATTCTTTGGGGGGCACTGAGAGCCATAGTATGAGTTCACATTTCAGTACCACCTCTAGCCCTGTCAGGATGCTCTGGCAGATTTGTATAATGGGCAGTAGTAGTATTCCTGAAAGCTATTCATACCTGGCACAGCTAGCCATTATTTAGCTATACACCAAAGATACCATGAACTGTTCAAGTACATCCTGCTAAACCCAAAGTACATTTATCCCCAACTCAACTTTCCCTTAACTAGATCCCAATAAGCCTGTGCCTAATCCACAGGTACTATACTCGGGGAAATGTAATGGAGGGGAAAGTCATGTAGTGAAGAGACAATGGTCTCAAATGATTGTAGTTATTATACTACTTTTGAAAATCTTACCAAAAATTCATGACCCTTAAGGGACCTGTCTGAGTGAGGGATCCTGACAATTTAGCTTTATGATATTCATGGCAAATCCATCTCTAAATATTAGCCACTATTACTGTCAATAGCATCTCCATCATTTCAATAGAGGGTAATAATCTGGTTAGAACATGTAGATAAAAACTAATATTAGTAAATGCCATTCTAAACATTTCACAGATATTAATGCGTGTAAGCCTCACAGGAACTTTGTGTAAGTAATATTATGATCACCAGCTCTCAGATGAAGAAGGTGAGACCCACAGAGGTCAATGACCTTAACTCACAAAGCAAGTAAATGGCAGATATGATGTGAACACAGGCAGCCAGACTCTAAAGGGCATGTTAGGGATCTCTATAAAGTTCAGCCTCTTAGATTATTCTTGAAGCTGAAAATGCATAGCCCTTTACCCCAGTTTGAGGAACCATCAAATATTTATTTCAAATAACTGAATAGGGAATGTGGTAGCTGATGAAAATTGTGGAAAACTGCTTGCTTGAAATGAAAGATAGGTGGGTCTATGGGGTCAGTATGGGAGTCTGCCATATACTGTTGAGGCAGCTCACATAACACATAAAGGAAAACTTTAAGGTGCGCCTGACAAGGGAAAAGGGAACAACTGACAGAAATGCCAAGCGAAAGGAAAACTGAGTCAATGTCTTACCTTGTGTCAAAGCAAAAGCCCAAAGCAAAGAACATTTATAATGTGGTTTACAAAGATACACAGGATCAATGTGCAAGACAAGTTCCATATTTGCTATTAAGATAGATACATCATAATGTAAAGGCATTACAGGTCCAATCAAAGAGCTTACAAAGTATGGAATGCAGTGTTAATTGTGGTTCACCCAATCAGAAATCAAAAAGTGGAGTGTGTTGTGGATAACTGTATCCGTTCAATGTAAAATGTGTAATAGTTATGTTAACTGTGTGGTTTGAGAAGGTAAGAGGGGAACTGGGACTAAACTGAGGTTCAATGTCACTCTGAGAGAGAAATTTAACAGACTAATTCCCATTTATCCTAATTCAATTCAAAAGTCAGGAGACAATCAGATGCACCAAACCCTGACACACTGCCTGTTCCTCGTCTCTGTCTCTGTCTGTTTGTCTCTCTCATAACTTATCAGAGCATTTAGCATTTATCATAATCATTTAAGTGCTTATTTATTTGCCTGTCTCCTCCAAAACATAGAGACCTCACTACTGGCAGATCTTATCTTTTACTTCTGTGTTCTGGTCTTTTCACCTTGGAAGTGTTCCATAAACCACAGAATGATGAATGAACAAATCAGTGGGGGAGGGAAGAAATGCAATGTCTCACATCCTGCTTACTATACGACACAGGGTTTTAAATTCAGCACCGCTGAACACAACACTGAGCAATGGCCAGGAATGTGACTTCCAAAACTTTCCACAAATATTGTATACTTCCAACCACCCTTCGAACACTTGGAACACTTTTATTCTCTTATAATATTTATCATATCCATTCTCCAACAAATATATATATATTATGACTATGTGATAAACACTATTTCAGGCAATAGTGTAAAAGTGTTGGACAAAATGATTCTACTTTGTGTTCTATTTATAGAAATACTGTTCCTGTCTAATTCTTCTATATTAAAAAAATTCTTATGGCCTACTCAACGTTGTATCACCTATAATACCTAATAATTCATCTAAAACATAAGTCCCCTTTTTAATTGCTAAGTGAATTTATACTGAATAAAAGCAAAACTATGTGTTCAAATCTTGCAAGCTAAATTCATAGTGAATGGATATAGTAATGCCCTCACTAGTTCCATGGGAAACTATTTATTAACTGCAGAATAGTCTTTCCTGAGGAATCTGTGTGTGTGCACTGCTGCTACTGAATCAGAACCTATGATTTAACAAAAGATAGGATATTACAGACGCACTCTTCTGAAATATCACCCCATCGATATACAAAAATCCTTGATCTGCAGATACTGAGGTAGCCAAGCACCAAATAATGTGGTATAATTTTTGAGCACCCCCTAGTGTAAACAGTAACTTCCTCACTAAGTCTGTGGAATCAGAATACATCATCTGTTATTACTGAGATCTGAAATTCCAATTTCTCCATCAATTTAAATAATTTATTTCTAGGCTATGAAACGATGGCCTGATAATACTTTTAAAATCCTTTTTTGTTTTATTTCAATAGTGTTTTTTAAAAAAGAATTCTGAATTTTTATTTTAAAAAAATTACTACGTTTAAAACGTGCACTTTCAAGCATTCAAACTCTTAATCAATTTATGAGCACTGTCTCAGTGTTCCTGCCGTTCAAGTGCTGCCAAATGTTCTTTTGTTTGTTCTTTGAGAAATGAATGCTGTCTTCTCTAACGGGACCAAAAAGTTTTCCTGTGAAGTCAGTGTTCATTTCATTGTTTTGATTTTACCTCCCCACTTCCCCCAAATGCAAATATAGTTTTATAATTTTATTTATATCTAAGGTTTCACTTGTTCCTTCTAGGAATAATACATGGAAAAAACAAGGTTAAAAAAGCTATATGTTTTACAATTAAGTAAATATTGCTAGGAATTTAGAAGGCTAAGAAACATGAACTCTGAAACATTTTAATTCTTACCATCCCTCCTATTTTGAAATACATATAGTACAATATGTAATTCTATTGAGAATATTCTCTCCATGTGGTAAAACTCGACATTAATTAACTCCTTACATGTCTATGGATATAACTTTTAGTAACTTTCCTTTCCTATAGTGGAATTTAAGCAAATTGAGTCCAGTCTAAAGATGAGGTTCTACAATGCCTTATCTACTTCATATTGCTTATTAATTATTCTTTCTTGAAATACTCGCCAAATTATTGTTTTTTTAAGAAAAATGGATATATTTTAATGTGTGACTTTGGGCAAGTTGGTAGGCTTTTCAAAGTCAAGCATTAACTAATATTCTCTCATCTTCTCATTTTACATTCCTACTCATATTCTTTCATGTGCATACAAATTCCACTAAGATTAAGGTGTGTCAGTTCATATCTATTTATCTCCATTAATTTCACTATCTTTACCTAATGAAAGGATTAACTTCATAGTTTTAATATTGCTAAAATCATAATTAATTTAGGCCATGGATAACTTTATGGAAATCAGAAATATGTCTGCTTTACTCATTGCTTGAAAAAGACTTAACATTTATTCAGCAGTAGCAAAGGTGGAATTTATTTCTTCTTTATAAGTAAAGATATGAAGCTCATTTTTCATATTTCAATACCTGAATCAAAAATGCTAATGAATTCCTTAAGATGATTCTACAAGTAAGAAAACTTCTAGAATCTAACAGAATATTTAACATTGAGTGAAAAGAAAGAGAAGGTCAAAAAATAGCCCAAATTCTAGCGACATCCTAAAATGGTACCTTGGAGAAATCACTTGTACTTTAATAATTTATGAAGGTCTAAATCCATAGTAAGCAAATGTTAATAACAAACTCCCATGCTGTGCTCAAGAACAGCTCAAAAAGCATTTTATACAACATATTGCTGTAAGTCAGACTGAAATCCAGAGTTAACATGTGCTTTGTTTTCAAACTAGAAGATACAAAAACATAAACGCAAAATTAAAATATTGTTTTACTGGCTGCCTCAGTTAGCAAATTGTTTTGCTCCAAGGTAGAAAATAAAATGTGTGAGTTTTGTGTGTGCTTTCTTTTAGACCTCTTCTTAACATTTGAAGCTACTTTAGTATCATTACAACTTTAATATTACTACTAAAGTAATGTTTAAATAATACTACTAAAGTATTATTACTCTAGATTTAGATTTGGGAGTGACCAACTCAGTACATAGTCATTAAAACCTTCAAAGTAAATGCAAACCCTTAGACAAACTGAAAAAAGCATAGTGAGAAAAGAGGTGAAAGGAGAAATTTGGGGAAAACTATTTTTAGGGGTCAAACAAAACAACAAACAGAAAAGGATACAAAGCTAATGAGCCAGTAGAGAGGGCCAGCGAGTTTGAAGATACAGAGAAAAAAAGGAATCGATTGATTCAGGAGTGTTTTGGAGATGGAAAGGAAAGGGGTTTAGTCATGGAAGCCAGAGGATAAAGTATAGAAATTAACCTTGACTAGCAGGAGAAATACCTCATCTGCATAGAAAACATTTAAGCATGGATGGATTTGGATGTAGATGTTGCATTGCAGGAATGGCAGTAGAAGAATTCAGAAAAAAAAAAGTCACACACATTGTCATGTTGGTGATAGTTAAATCATTATCTACTTTAAAATATCTATAGTAAGAAAAAAAATGGGAGTTTTCTAGGAGCATGTGGATGAATATGAGTGTGGAAGACTGTAGCCATAAATAGACTTCACTTTTCAAGATATCTGTGATGGAGAAACAGATTGATGTTTTTTACTGATTAAGAAGTTCAAAGACTTTTCTTTGTTGTTTGTCATCATCATTGTTGTTCTGCTGTTGGGGCATTTCAGAGGGAACAGTTAGAGCATGAAAAGATGAAGAATGCAATAAAAATAGTAGTGGTGCAATTTTAGATACATGGGATTTTTAAATAGGTTAGCTTGCTTTTCTCATGTGTAAATCCTTGTGCTTGACCTTCCCCCATTCAACCACAAGTATCTTGGAGAGAATTAAAATTGAAAACGAAAGGAAAAAGTTAATTAACAGCTTTGCCTTTCAAATTCTCCTGTGGGGCTTCCCTGGTGGCGCGGTGGTTGAGAGTCTGCCTGCTAATGCAGGGGACACGGGTTCGAGCCCTGGTCTGGGAAGATCCCACATGCCGCGGAGCAACTAGGCCCGTGAGCCACAACTACTGAGCCTGCGCATCTGGAGCCTGTGCCCCGCAACAAGAGAGGCCGCGATAGTGAGACGCCCGCGCACCGCGATGAAGAGTGGCCCCCGCTTGCCACAACTGGAGAAAGCCCTCACACAGAAACGAAGACCCAACGCAGCTAAAAATACATAAATTAAAAAAAAATTGTCTTATGAAGCTCATTTCATTGAGGGACAAGTAACAGCAAAAAAAACTTTTATTTTGCAACAGCAGAGATCGTCAAGAAGGAAAAACAGGATGAGGATCGAGCATCAAAAATCAAAGCCCTGAAGGAACATAGCATTAACTTGATTCATAAACATAGTTTTAAGAGGTAGATGAAGAGCAATATTTTGTAGTTATTCTTTGATAGTGTTAGTTCTGACTGAAAGGCCAGGAAAACCCATAAGGCAGAAAAGGGAGAGTCTCCCCAACCAAAGTGGACCATTCTTGTTAGGGAATCCCCACTTCTTCCAAGAGCAAGTACTATTTATACCAGACCCGGTAAGAGGGAGACATTGCCTTGCTGAGAAGCTATGTAAGCAGTCCTTCATACTGCAGGTAGTAAGTAAGGGGAAGATAGCCTTTATAGATACCAGCGTGATGCTGGCCAATCTTCAGCAGGATAAATTCCCACCCCAACTATTCCCATTAGACAAGCTGTTCTTCAATGTCCTACAGCACTGACATGCTCTCCAAATAGGATAAGGTCCTGGATAACCAGAGAGGCACTGGAAAGTAGAGGGAAGGACAAAGCTCCGTATGCCCCTGGGCTTGGAGGGGGATAAGCAGAGCCAGTTCCAGAGTCCCCACATTCCCCAACAGGGGCAGTGTTGAAGTCTATTCCAGTTACACTTTTTAAAAAGAGGACAATTGATGTAAAAAGAACTTAGGAGGGACAATCTAATCAAGAGCAAAGGTATATGTCAAGTCACATATAAGGAAGCAGGAACATGCTTCTTCTCAGGTGGGAAGGAATCAAGGGGAATTAAAATACAGAGGAGCAAATAAGGAAAGTGAGGGAACTATCAATATATTCACATAAATATAGGAGACTAGATAATTTTTGAGAAGATGGTGCTGGGAGGATGGCTGGTCTATGTTTTGGGGTTTGAGAAATTTAGGGAATCTTGGATAATGTGACATGCTTTAAATAAGACATATTACAAAGGTCCAGCTGAAATTAGGTAGCATAAATTTGTAGTTTAAAAATCATTAATTACCAAATTATAGCAACATTCACCATGGTTCAATTTATTTTGGTTTAATTTATTTCCCTAGTAACAGATGTCCATGTTATGTGCTAGTTGCCAAACCACATGATTCTGTTTTGATAATAACTCTGGTGCTTATTTAAAAATATGATTTGTGTTATTAGACATAAACTGAATATTTAAATGTCACAAAGTAAAAAAATTTTTGAAAACGAAGGCTACAGAATTCCAGTGAAATTACTCACACTTCTCCCATCTGTTATGCAAAAAAAGTCCAGGCTTAAAAAATGTTAGTATATATAAACACTTGACTTGCAGCATTTGCCTATATACTGTGATTTACTAAATTGTTACTTTAAAAGAACAGAAATAATAAAATGAAAAGGGAACCAGCAGTAATAGACAAGTTTTATTAGCCCAGAGAGGCATCATACAGAAATGTCAAAATGACCACCTACTGAAAATGGCTGGAATCCTCACTTATTTCTAAATGTCACCAACTGTTCAAAATAAACACTATGGATGATGTATTAGCAGCCTTATATGATGTTCTTTTAATGTTATCCATACTTTATTCACTCTTTTTGCCTCCAAACTTCAAGTGACACTGCATTTTATTTTGCTTTTTCCCTAGCAGCATGCCATAAAACTCTTGCTTTCCTCTCCTAGATGAACTTCTTCTGGAACAGTCTCCTTCAATAAATCCATCCAATCCTTCAAGGCCCACTCCAGCTCAACATGAAAAGGCACAACTTTTAAAGTCAGAAAAGTTGAGTTCAGAATGCAGCCTTTGCTAGTTATGTGGCCCTTGAGCAAGTCTCACTCTGGACTACAGTTTCCTCCTCTGTAAAATGAAAGGATTCTGAGTCTCATCCTTCAACCTTTAACAGTCTGTGATTCAAATACATAACCCATTAATACTAAGAAGCTCAGAGAAGCAGCAATATACAACCAAATTAGGATCAAAAAGCATGCCAAAACTGTCATAGAAGGGAAACCTGGGCTTCTACACCAATATTTTTCTACCAAATTCCCCAGATTTCCCCTTTTGGGTTTAAACTTTCACATGAGTGAGACTATCATTGATAGTGTCAGGAAAAAAAAGATTAATTTGTATATATATATATGTGTATGTGTATATATGTGTATGTATATATTACATATATATGTGTGTGTGTGTATATATATATATATATATATATATATATATATATATATATATTCTAGAAACCATCTTACAATTCACTGAAGTCAAAAGGCATTCACAAAGTACTGGTTGGCAATGTTAAGATTTGCTTACTTGATAAACCATATCCAACCATATGATTGCTAGGAAAGCAGTCATATAAAAACATCGGGTATGTTATTTGTATAAAAAAATATGCTTTGAATCATAAGAACAAACTAGTGCCAAGAACTTGTTATGATTCCTAAATATTTAAAATTATTTTCATGTAAGTGTATGCCATTTAGGAAATTACAATAAATGTGCATTTACGTTATTTTTTTTAAATCTCTGAAATAAAACTAAGCAATTTTGTTTAGTATCAAGAAGGAATGTTTACAGAGTATTTTTCCAAAATAACTAAGTTCAATGAATTTGCCATTTAGTTTCTGCAAAAAGTACCATTTATATGCTCATATACGTATACACATGTAGGTAAAATAAGTGATAACACCATAACATATTCATCAAACTCCCATAACTTCTTAATATTTCATCAATCATTTCCATGTACTGAGAATGCATTTTAGAGCAAAAATCAAGAGTCACAGCAAAAATTTTTAAATGCACTTTTGAAGCTTATAAATGCATAAAAGCTATAGGCAAGGCCAAGGGCTAATTTATAAAGATCACCAAAATAAAATTAAGCAGGAGAAATCAGATCAATTCTAAGAATCATTTTGCACTGATAAGATATTGGTTTAACCACTGTCTCAAAATTATCAAAACTCGTTAAATCATCTCTTACTGTATTGTCTTCATGTGTGTCAATGTTTTGCGGGGTCCTATATATAAAGACAACTTTGCACATTAATCCTCCAAGCCTTTATGGCTTCAGTAAAAAATTATTCAAAATTGAGTTATGGACTAGATTTTTAAAAATCACATTAATACGGAATATCTCAATGAAGAGCCATTTACACAAGAGTATACACTTTTACCTTTATCATTATTTTAGAGTATACAAATGCCATCTCAAAAACAAGGTTCATACGACATGTGAATTGCACATTCATCTTTTTAAATTATTCATATGAGAAGGAAGAATGTTACCTCTCAGTGCAGGCCGCTGCAGTGGCAAGTCCAGCAGCTTATGACTTAGAATCCTGTAATAGCTAATTTACAGTATTCTTCTATTTCAAAGCGCTTATGTCTTAGATGGGTTCATACCTCTCAACACAAATTCTTATCTTTCCAGCTCACTTAACTCTAATCATTAGTCCCACTCCAATAACTCTTCAACCCATTGGGAACACTAATTTATTTATCTATCACTCTTTCATTGGCAACCAGCCCCTCATTTTCTTATTTTTTAAAATATCCAATTTAGATTCCTGGTCCACAACTCTCATCTAGTCTTTGAACAAAAGCTGAGCTCCTGAGCTGGAGCTTCAAGATGGCAGAAGAGTAAGAGGGGGAGATCACCTTCTTCCCCACAGATACATCAGAAATACCTCTACGTGTGGAACAGCTCCTACAGAACACCTACTGAACGCTGGCAGAAGACCTCAGACCTCTCAGAAGGCAAGAAACTCCCCATGTACCTGGGTACGGCAAAAGAAAAAAGAAAAAACAGAGACAAAGAATAGGGACGGGACCTGCACCAGTGGGAGGGAGCTGTGAAGGAGGAAAGGTTTCCACATACTAGGAAGCCCCTTCGCAGGCGGAGACTGCGGGTGGTGGAGGGGGGGAGCTTCGGAGCCACGGAGGAGAGTGCAGCAACAGGGATGTGGAGGGCAAAGTGGAGAGATTCCCACACAGAGGATCAGTGCCGAGCAGCACTCACCAGCCCGAGAGGCTTGTCTGCTCCCCCGCCGGGGCGGGCGGGGGCTGGGAGCTGAGGCTCAGGCTTCGGAGGTCGGATCCCAGGGAGAGGACTGGGGTTGGAGGCGTGAACACAGCCTGAAGGGGCTAGTGCGCCACAGGTAGCCAGGAGGGAGTCCAGGAAAAAGGCTGGAGCTGCCGAAGAGGCGAGAGACTTTTTCTTTCCCCTTTGTTTCCTGGTGCCCGAGGAGAGGGGATTAAGAGCGCCACTTAAATGAGCTCCAGAGACGGGCGCGAGCCGCGGCTATCAGCGTGGACTCCAGAGACGGGCATGAGATGCTAAGGCTGCTGCTGCCGCCACCAAAAAGCCTGTGTGCAAGCACAGGTCACAATCCACACCTCCCCTCCCGGAAGCCTGTGCAGCCGGCCACTGCCAGGCTCCCGTGATCCACGGACAACATCCCTGGGAGAACGCACAGCGCGCCTCAGGCTGGTGCAACATCACGCCGGCCTCTGCCGCTGCAGGCTCGCCCTGCATCTGTACCCCTACTTCCCCCCGGCCTGAGTGAGCCAGAGCCCCTGAATCAGCTGCTCCTTTAACCCCATCCTGTCTGGGCAGGAACAGAAGCCCTCAGGCTACCTACACGCAGAAGCGGGTCCAAATCCAAAGCTAAACCCTGGGAGCTGTGTGAACAAAGAAGAGAAAGGGAAATCTCTCCCAGCAGCCTCAGGAGCAGCGGATTAAATCTCCACAATCAACTTGATGTACCCTGCATCTGTGGAATACCTGAATAGACAACAAATCATCCCAAATTGAGAAGGTGGACTTTGGGAGCAAAGATATATTATTTATTCCCCTTTTTCTCTTATAGTGAGTGTATATGTGTATGCTTCTGTGTGTTATTTTGTCTGTATAGCTTTGCTTTCACCACTTGTCCTAGAGTTCTGTCCGTCCGTTTTTTTTTTTTTTTTTACTCTTTAAAATTTTTTTCTTAATCATTATTTTTTATTTTAATAACTTTATTTTATTTTATTTTACTTTATTTTATTTTATCCTCTTTCTTTCTTTCTTTCTTTTCCTCCCTTTTATTCTGAGCTGTGTAGATGAAACGCTCTTGGTGCTACAGGCAGGAGTCAGTGCTGTGCCTCTGAGGTGGGAGAGCCAACTTCAGGACACTGGTCCACAAGAGACCTCCCAGCTCCATGTAATATCAAATGGCAAAAATCTCCCAGAGATCTCCATCTCAACGCCAAGGCCCAGCTTCACTCAATGACCAGCAAGCTACAGTGCTGGACACCCTATGCCAAACAACTAGCAAGACAGGAACACAGACCCATCCATTAGCAGAGAGGCTGCCTAAAATCATAATAAGGCCACAGACACCCCAAAACATACCACCAGACGTGGACCTGCCCACCAGAAAGACAAGATCCAGCCTCATGCACCAGAACACAGGCACTAGTCTTCTCCACCAGGAAGCCTACACAACCCACTGAACCAATCTTAGCCACTGGGGACAGACACCAAAAGCAATGGGAACTATGAACCTGCAGCCTGCAAAAAGGAGACACCAAACACAGTAAGATAAGCAAAATGAGAAGACAAAAAAACACACAGCAGATGAAGGAGCAAGGTAAAAACCCACCAGACCTAATAAATGAATAGGAAATGGGCAGTCTACCTGAAAAAGAATTCAGAATAATGATAGTAAAGATGATCCAAAATCTTGGAAATAGAATAGAGAAAATACAAGAAACGTTTAACAAGGACCTAGAAGAACTAAAGAGCAAACAAACAATGATGAACAACACAATAAATGAAATTAAAAATTCTCTAGAAGGGATCAGTAGCAGAATAACTGAAGCAGAAGAATGGATAAGTGACCTGGAAGATAAAATAGTGGAAATAACTACTGCAGAGCAGAATAAAGAAAAAAGAATGAAAAGAACTGAGGAGTCTCAGAGACCTCTGGAACAACATTAAACGCACCAACATTCGAATTATAGGGGTCCCAAAGAAGAAGAGAAAAAGAAAGGGACTGAGAAAATATTTGAAGAGATTATAGTTGAAAACTTCCCTAATACAGGAAAGGAAATAGTTAATCAAGTCCTGGAAGCACAGAGAGTCCCATACAGGATAAATCCAAGGAGAAACTCGCCAAGACACATATTAATCAAACTATCAAAAATTAAATACAAAGAAAGCATATTAAAAGCAGCAAGGGAAAAACAACAAATAACACACAAGGGAGTCCCCATAAGGTTAACAGCTGATCTTTCAGCAGAAACTCTGCAAGCCAGAAGGCAGTGGCAGGACATATTTAAAGTGATGAAGGAGAAAAACCTACAACCAAGATTACTCTACCCAGCAAGGATCTCATTCAGATCTGATGGAGAAATTAAAACCTTTACAGACAAGCAAAAGCTGAGAGAGTTCAGCACCACCAAACCAGCTTTGCAACAAATGCTAAAGGAACTTCTCTAGGCAGGAAACACAAGAAAAGGAAAAGACTGACAATAACAAACCCAAAACAATTAAGAAAATGGGCATAGGAACATACATATCGATAATTACCTTAAATGTAAATGGATTAAATGCTCCCACCAAAAGACACAGACTGGCTGAATGGATACAAAAACAAGACCTATAGATATGCTGTCTATAAGAGACCCACTTCAGACCTAGGGACACATACAGACTGAAAGTGAGGGGACGGAAAAAGATATTCCATGCAAATGGAAATCAAAAGAAAGCTGGAGTAGCAATTCTCATATCAGACAAAATAGACTTTAAAATAAAGACTATTACAAGAGACAAAGAAGGACACTACATAATGATTAAGGGATCAATCCAAGAAGATATAACAATTGTAAATATTTATGCACCCAACGTAGGAGCACCTCAATACATAAGGCAAATACTAACAGCCAGAAAAGGGGAAGTCGACAGTAACACAATCATAGTAGGGGACTTTAACACCCCGCTTTCACCAATGGACAGATCATCCAAAATGAAAATAAATAAGGAAACACAAGCTTTAAATGATACATTAAACAAGATGGACTTAACTGATATTTATAGGACATTCCATCCAAAAACAACAGAATACACATTTTTCTCAAGTGCTCATGGAACATTCTCCAGGATAGATCATATCTTGGGTCACAAATCAAGCCTTGTTAAATTTAAGAAAATTGAAATCATATCAAGTATCTTTTCTGACCACAACGCTATGAGACTAGATATCAATTACAGGAAAAGATCTGTAAAAAAATACAAACACATGGAGGCTAAACAATACACTACTTAATAACCAAGTGATCACTGAAGAAATCAAAGAGGAAATCAAAAAATACCTAGAACAAATGACAATGAAGACACGACGACCCAAAACCTACGGGATGCAACAAAAGCAGTTCTAAGAGGGAAGTTTATAGCAATACAATCCTACCTTAAGACACAGGAAACATCTCAAATAAACAAGCTAACCTTGCATCTAAAGCAATTAGAAAAAGAAGAACAAAAAAACCCCAAAGTTAGCCGAAGGAAAGAAATCATAAAGATCAGGTCAGAAATAAATGAAAAAGAAATGAAGGAAACGATAGAAAAGATCAATAAAACTAAAAGCTGGTTCTTTGAGAAGATAAACAAAATTGATAAACCATTAGCCAGACTCATCAAGAAAAAAAGGGAGAAGACTCAAATCAATAGCATTAGTAACAAAAAAGAAGTAACAACTGACACTGCAGAAATACAAAGGATCATGAGAGATTACTCTAAGCAACTGTATGCCAAAAAAATGGACAACCTGGAAGAAATGGACAAATTCTTAGAAAAGCACAACCTTCCGAGACTGAACCAGGAAGAAATAGAAAATATAAACAGACCAATCACAAGCACTGAAGTTGAAACTGTGATTAAAAATCTTTCAACGAACAAAAGCCCAGGACCAGATGGCTTCACAGGTGAATTCTATCAAACATTTAGAGAAGAGCTAACACCTATCCTTCTCAAACTCTTCCAAAATATAGCAGAGGGAGGAACACTCCCAAACTCATTCTACGAGGCCAACATCACGCTGATACCAAAACCAGACAAAGATGTCACAGCGAAAAACACTAGAGGCCAAATTCACTGATGAACATAGATGCAAAAATCCTCAACAAAATACTAGCAAACAGAATCGAACAGCACATTAAAAGGATCATACACCATGATCAAGTGGGGTTTATTCCAGGAACGCAAGGATTCTTCAATATACGCAAATCAATCAATGTGATACACCATATTAACAAATTGAAGGAGAAAAACCATATGATCATCTCAATAGATGCAGAGAAAGCTTTCGACAGAATTTAACACCCATTTATGATAAAAACCCTGCACAAAGTAGGCACAGAGGGAACTTTCCTCAACATAATAAAGGCCATATATGACAAACCCACAGCCAACATCGTCCTCAATGGTGAAAAACTGAAACCATTTCCACTAAGATCAGGAACAAGACAAGGTTGCCCACTCTCACCACTATTATTCAACACAGTTTTGGAAGTTTTAGCCACAGCAATCAGAGAAGAAAAAGAAATAAAAGAAATCCAAATCAGAAAAGAAGAAGTAAAGCTGTCACTGTTTGCAGACGACATGATACTATACATAGAGAATCCTAAAGATACTAACGGAAAACTACTTGAGCTAATCAATGAATTTGGTAAAGTAGCAGGATACAAAATTAATGCACAGAAATCTCTCGCATTCCTATACACTAATGATGAAAAATCTGAAAGTGAAATTAAGAAAACACTCCCATTTACCACTGCAACAAAAAGAATAAAATATCTAGGAATAAACCTACCTAAGGAGACAAAAGACCTGTATGCAGAAAATTATAAGACACTGATGAAAGAAATTAAAGATGATACAAATAGATGGAGAGATATACCATGTTCTTGGATTGGAAAAATCAACATTGTGAAAACGACTCTACTACCCAAAGCAATCTACAGATTTAATGCAAGCCCTATCAAACTACCACTGGCATTTTTCACAGAACTAGAAAAAAAAATTTCACAATTTGTATGGAAACACAAAAGACCCCGAATAGCCAAAGTAATCTTGAGAATGAGAAATGGAGCTGGAGGAATCAGGCTCCCTGACTTCAGACTATATTACAAAGCTACAGTAATCAAGACAGTATGGTACTGGCACAAAAACAGAAACATAGATCAATGGAACAGGATAGAAAGCCCAGAGAGAAACCCACGCACATATGGTCACATTATATTTGATAAAGGAGGAAAGAATATATAGTGGAGAAAAGACAGCCTCTTCAATAAGTGGTGCTGGGAAAACTGGACAGGTACATGTAAAAGTATGAAATTAGAACACTACCTAACACCATACACAAAAATAAACTCAAAATGGATTAAAGACCTAAATGTAAGGCCAGACACTATCAAACTCTTAGAGGAAAACATAGGCAGAACACTCTATGACATACATCACAGCAAGATTCTTTTTGACCCAGCTCCTAGAGAAATGGAAATAAGAACACAAATAAACAAATGGGACCTAATGAAACTTAAAAGCTTTTGCACAGCAAAGGAAACCATAAACAAGAACAAAAGACAACCCTCAGAATGGGAGAAAACATTTGCAAATGAAGCAACTGACAAAGGATTAATCTCCAAAATTTACAAGCAGCTCATGCAGCTCAATATCAAAAAAACAAACAACCCAATCCAAAAATGGGCAGAAGACCTACATAGACATTTCTCCAAAGAAGATGTACAGATTGCCAACAGACACATGAAAGAATGCTCAACATCATTAATCATTAGAGAAATGCAAATCAAAACTACAATGAGATATCATCTCACACTGGTCAGAATGGCCATTATCAAAAAATCTAGAAACAATAAATGCTGGAGAGGGTGTGGAGAAAAGGGAACCCTCTTGCACTGTTGGTGGGAATGTAAATTGATACAGCCACTATGGAGAACAGTATGGAGGCTCCTTAAAAAACTAAAAATAGAACTACCATATGATCCAGCGATCCCACTACTGGGCATATACCCTTAGAAAACCATAATTCAAAAAGAGTCATGTACCAAAATGTTCATTGCAGCTCTATTTACAATAGCCAGGACAGGGAAGCAACCTAAATGTCCATCAACAGATGAATGGATAAAGAAGATGTGGCACATATATACAATGGAATATTACTCAGCCATAAAAAGATACGAAATTGAGTTATCTGTAGTGAGGTGGATGGACCTAGAGTCTGTCATACAGAGTGAAGTAAGTCAGAAAGAGAAAAACAAATACTGTATGCTAACACATATATATGGAATCTAGGGAAGAAGAAAAAAAGGTCATGAAGAACCTAGGGGCAAGACAGGAATAAAGACACAGACCTACTAGAGAATGGACTTGAGGATATGGGGAGGGGGAAGGGTAAGATGTGACAAAGTGAGAGAGTGGCATGGACATATATACACTACCAAACGTAAAATAGATAGCTAGTGGGAAGCAGCCGCATAGCACAGGGAGATCAGCTCGGTGCTTTGTGACCACCTAGAGGGGTGGGATAGGGAGGGTGGGAGACGCAAGAGGGAGGACATATGGGAACATATGTATATGGATAATTGATTCACTTTGTTATAAAGCAGAAACTAACACACCATTGTAAAGCAATTATACTCCAATAAAGATGTTAAAAAAAAAAAAAGAATATTACAAGAATAAAAAAAAAAAACAAAAACCTGAGCTCCTGTACTTAAGCCGTCACTGGTACTTACTTGAAGAAAAAGAAAAAAACCAACCCTCAATCCTAATTAAATCCAACTTTCTTATCATACCATGCCTGTACCCACCCTGCTCAACATGACTTTAGAAAGTGCACACAATCACATGGGCTAGTCTCACTCTGGACCTCAGCAGTGCTCTGGAATTCTAATATACATCCCCAGTGAGTCCACTCTCCTAATTACAAAGATTATCTCATACCACTTTTCATCTTCTCAAATTTTCAGCACCCACTTCTTCTCCCCACTCTCAGGTGATAACCACATTCTTAGTTCACTGAACAAACTGAAGCAACCAAAACAGACCATCTCCTCCTCCCATGCCTATGTCTCTATTGATGAATCCTGAAGATCCTTTTTGTTACACTGGATGACAAATCTCTGCATCTATCTAAGGTCAACCCATTCACTTATATGCATTTCAAACTTGTCTCCATCTCAAGGACTTTGTTCCTTTAGTTATCACTTCTCTCTCAAACATAAATTTTATTTTTTCTCAGATTACTGGATGGTTTCTATTTGCACACCAATGTTCTATAATAACTTTCACTAAAGAAAAAAGAAAACTATACCTATGTGCCATTTAGTCACTGCTTAAATTCTCTGCTTCCATCTTGGCAAACTTTCTCAAAGGGTTTATTTATGTTTGCTGCCTCCTTTTGATCTCTTAGGGCTTTGATCACAACCATTCCACTGAAATTGTTTTATTCAAGGATAATGACAATCTCCATGTTGGTAAATTCCATGGTTATATGGTCTATATGTAGTTTTAATTTTACTCAATGTTTCAGCAGCTTTTGACTAGATATTTCCTCCTTCTTGAAACATTTTCTTGTCTTCAATTACAAGACACTACATAATCTTGGTTTTTATTTTACTGTTTCTGTTCAGACTCATTCTCTGTATTTTCTTCCTCTTCCTGACTATTAAGTACTGGAATGACCTAGAACTCAATCTTTGCCTCTGCTTTCTCTATCCACCCTCACTTCTTAGGTAATGTCATCCAGTCTGAGGGCTTTGGAAACCATCTATATAATTTGATAACTCCTAAATTTATATCCTCATCTTAGAATGCCCCCACTATCTCTTGACTGTTCATCTAACTGCCAAATCTCTCTCCTCACTTGGATCTTTAATAGACATCTCACACTTAATGTTTCTAAAATAGACATTTGATTATTTCTATCCCTTCAAACCTGGCACCACAAGTTGCTGTGGCCAAAAACTTTGGAGCATTTTTTTTTTTTACATCTAAAATTCAAATCCTAAATCATGAACAATTACATTGTGCTCAGTCTTTAGAATATACCTGAATGTACTTTTTTTTTTTTAACCTCCACTGCTAGCACCTTAATCTAAGATATTACCTTCCACAGTAGCTGGAGGGATCTTTTAAAAATCTGATTATGACACTTCTTATGTCAAAAACTCCCAATGGCTTCCCATCTGGTTCACCTTGGGGACCTTACATCATGGTCTAGTATATTCTCTATGACCTCTCTCTTACCTGTCCCTTTAACCTTATCTCCTAATGCCCCTCCCCTATTTTCTGAACTCAACATATTTACACTTATTTCCTCTTCCTTAATTCCTTTCTTCCTTATATTGAGAAGACTTGTTCATTCACTTTATTCAGGTCTTTTGTCAAATTTACCTCCCCAGAGAATCCTTTCATGAACATCCTTTCTAAAATAATCTTCCCGTTTTATTCTCTACCTTTAATCTGCTTTATTTTTCTTCATAACACTTATTTCCAAGAAATATTATAATAGTATACATATTTACATATTTGCTTATTTATTGACTAACTCCTCCAATGGACTATAGACTCTTAAGGACTTACTCTCTGTCTTGCTAATTCCCCTGTCCCTAACACAGTACTTGGCACACAGTGAGAGCAAAATAATCATGTATTGAATGAACAAATGATGATAAAACAAACGAATTTAGATAAATCCATTACAAAATTCAACAATTCAAACTTATTCTATTTAAGATTCTATTACCTATTCTCATGTGTCATAAGTAGTGCATCCTTGGTGGCTTAAGTAAAATGTTCTTTAGTATTTTTATCATTAACTATGAATTTCAAATATAGGAGTTATCTAGAGTTTCTTTAGTCTCGCTACTTTAGCATGATATTCAAAGATGAATCCCATTCAAATATAATGACATTCACCCTAGGGTCTCACCTGCCCTTGTTCTAGAATAGTATTTCATTGTAGTTTTGTGTCAAAATACCTGACCTCCAATACAGACTTAGCTCATTATTAGTTGTGTGACCTTAAACAAATGATTTAACCTCTCTGTGCCTGTTTCTTCCTCTGTACAATGGAGAAAATTCCCATAATATAAATAAAGGATTAAGAGATATAATGCATATAAGGTACCTACATATAGTACCTGGTCCCCAGCTTGCACTCAAAAAATGTCAGGTATTATTACACATATATTTCAGAAGGTCTTGACTGCTTTGTCCCTGACTTAAGGTAAAATATTTCTGGGGACACTGGCTTCCTTCTCACTATAAATTATTTTGTGAACATGGGTGGTAGACAAGGATTGAAAAAAAATCAGGAGTTCTAGGATTAAAACTTGCCAGTGTTACTTGGTTATGATATTAGGTTCTGAATATCTGATCCTCAGATTCTGAATTCTGCTTACCTTTCTACTTCAGAGATCTGCCAACTTCTCTCTATTCAGGAGCCCTCCCAGGACTTGCCTACTTTCCTTTATCTACCGAATACTTACTTACTTGATAGTCAAACACCACTGCCTGCCATTTGCCAGATCTTTGTACATCTTAAATCTAGCACCTTTATCTCTCTGCCACAAACTTTGTAAATCATATTTCTGGCTCTGTTTCTGACTATGTTTCATTACAAGTTTGTGTATTTATTCTGATAGGTCAATATGACATACTTCTTAGCATAATTTTATATTATGCTTTTGGAAAATTTAGTCAGAGATAGAAAAACAACTAAATTCAAACTAATGTCAGCATCTATGTTAATGTTTCTTCATCTATTGTATTTTTATTTTTCAGAGGATTCTTTTCTCCTTTACATAAATTTTATCCCTCTACATATCTCTGAAACGAATGCTCTTTATTGAATACAGTAAATAATTTACATGATTAAAAATCAAGAGGATTTTTCTATTAAAATGGATTTCATTTGTTATTTTCAAAATATTTTATGAGAGGGCAGTTATTCTCAAGCAACTAGCTAGTTCCTCCTAAAATCTAGTATGTGCTATTATGTTGTGTTATACTCCTTGATTTAAACTCTAAACTAGAAGTGAAACAAATAAAATAGTTATAGGTTATTTACTAAATTAAAAATGCAGTCTTCCAAAATATATTTCTATTGCCACTCTTAAAGTTCAACAACCCTGTCTTATTGGATAGATTTGAAACATTCAGTCAGAACAAGGTAATAAAGGGGCATTAGTTTTCATGTTTAAGTGAGCATATTACTTGAAAATTTGAAAAAAAAGACTTTAGCATAACTATTTCAATGTATACACTACCCGCTGATGCTTGTCTCTAAATTTTAAAACTCTTTACATATTTATAAATTTGAAGGTCAAAAAAGTAATGGAAGCTTTAAGAGTGAAAAGCAAGAATAAAATTCACCTTATATTTTACACTAAGATTTAATACCTTCATAGTGCTAAATTACAGTGTGAAAATGCAGGCATTTGGTACTGTAACTGGATTAGCAAACAACATACAAGTAGACAGCAGAAATGAAACTGAATGTATATCAAATACAATACCCAAGCAAATAAATAAGAAGAACAGTGTGTTGTAAATCTCCCCAAATGAAACTGATGTATGAAAGGTCATGCTGATTTACATGCTAAATAAATATAAATCAATAGTGTGATTCAGCATTTAAAGCTAATGAGTTATGGAGGTGCTTTTATAGTATTTAGAATAGCAGCGCAGATGTAAAGTGAAGCTTTCTAAATTACCTAAGCAAAGAAAAACATACAAGGGTTAGTAAGGAGTCAGAGGAAAGATCTAGAATAAGAGTTTGAGACATTAGAAAGACTTCATAATACATCAGAGAATCATGAAAAATTGTTCCTAAAGTAGATTGCAGAATGAACAAGATATAAGATAAAGGAATAGCACAAGATGGTCATATAGTGAAATATTTTGACAATAAGGATAGTTAAACACAAGACTAACTTTAAGTTGTGGAGTCATTTGCTTAGAGAGATTTTAGCATGGACTAGGTCTTCATAGATGACATAGCTGGAACATAGTTCTTTCAAAAATGCTAAAGTGTTCACCAGACTGCTTAGAATATGTTTGCAATTCCAAAAAATAAAACTTGGAATTCAGCGTCAGTGAACCTGATTCTGAATTCCAGCTGAACCAGTGTTTCTTCTCACTCATCATGGCCGAAGTATAAAGAAGTAAAGTTTGTTAGTGAGAAGAAAGAACACAGACATGCACACTTATGTCACGGAGAGAGACAGACACAGACATACACATCCAGGAAGCCACAGCCATTACCATTCATTAAAAAATACATATATAAACACATATAAATGTAAACATTTAAAAAAATAAGCTACCAGCCTTTGTGATATGCATATTGATAGGAGGGACACAAAGTCTTCTATATAAATCACAAATAATGTCTCATTATTTTATTAATGTATATTTATTTATTAAATACATAAGAATACAAAATTTAAACATGATTATTAATAATGGACCAAATTCAAAAGCAGATATCCCAGTCCAGAGAATCATAGTTGTGAGATTCAGAAGAGGAAAAAGTAGAATTCAGAAGAATAATCTCAAACATACCAGAATTGGGACCAGTCCCTTGGTTCTGAGGTTAATAATTATAAGTACTTTCCAGGTGGGAGGAAACTAGAAGTTGATTTCAAAATCCCAATCTATAGACACCTAGTTATTCATCATGATACCTGAGTAGAAAATATGCTTATTTCTTATTCCTTAATGGGTTCAGTCATTGCCAACAAATCTTTTTGTCATCTTCAATAAATCCTAATCTTAAGCCGGCTTAACTTTGTTTGGATGATCCACAAATGACAAAATTAAGATTAGTAGTTCTCGTATTTAGTAAGTATCTGAAGAATTTAGAAAGAACTATAAAGTTTTATTTAAAATACCAAGTTTCAGTATTTAGTACTAGAAATTTTAAGATTAAAAATATGGGATGGCACTCTTTAATGTTTACTGTATGGCTCCCAATTGTTTGCGATACACAATTAAGATACACAAATACAAGTAAATATGTATTTAAAATTAAAGCCATAAAGGAGAATTACTCAAGGATTGAAACATTTATTTCCTAACATCTTCTACAAATATGTTGAAATATATGAAATTGTCATTTTTGTAGTGCAGAAGTAGTTGAATATTGGCGATTTCATATTGTTAAATTTAACATTTATTCAATCACATTTGTTTTTGAGGATCAGTTACAGGCACTGAAGATACAATGTGAGCAAAATTAGAGTCTGATGTGTAAATAAATTAATCTTCTTCAGTTTCCATGGCCTTTTAGTATGTCTATATCTCTCATGGATGACTGTTTTCAGTCCATCCATCCATTGGTTCATCCATGCATTCATTCTACCAATGTTTATTTGGCACTTGATACATGCCAGGTATTTGTCTAGGTATTAAGCACACATTCATTATCAAAAAAAAAAAAAAAACCCACACATAATCTCTGCCCTAATGAAACTTAAATCTTAGGAAAACAGACATCAAAACAAACAACCCTCACAACATTATGAATATAAACATTGTGATAAGTATATTAAAACATATGTATAAGTGGCTTTATGAAAAGAGTAACCAGGAAAATCTTGTCTGATTTTTGAGGTTTCACATTTTGTAATCAGTAGTCCACATTCTTTGAGACATCTCAAAACTGCAAGGGGGGAACCTGTAATAATGCTTAATAGCCAATGTAACTTGGGTTAAGTGCTTTACAGATGTTTTCTCATTTAATTGTCACAGCAAAGCAGACACAATTCCAGTCCCCATTTTACTGATCAGGAAACAAATCTTAACGGGTTAAGTAATTTGCCTAAGAGCACAAAGCTAATGAATGATCTCAGAATTTGGACTCTAGCAGGCTTTCTCTCCATTATCTCTGTTTTCAGCCTTTGCTTATGTTGCCTCCTATAGCTCAACTCTGATTTATCCTGTCTGGCCTGGAACTCCAGGGCTAATATAACAGCCCCAGGACACAACTTTTCTAGAAAATATCCCTAGGATTTTTCAACTAAGCCCTTTTCTTTGTGTGCTGAGATGTAATTGGGAAACACAGGGCAGGAGAAGGGTGACAGTTGATGTCATGGTCAGTCAGCTGAGAAACGACTGAAACTAAGGTGTCTCAAGCAGTCATCATCTCTGTTCACATAATCCTATGAAATGTGATCTGAAATTCCCTTTTAGTTTAGGACTGATACCTGATATTCAACAGTTATGAATTGAAGCAACCTTTACTCAAATCCAAAAATGCATACTCCAAAGATGCTAAAGTTTACAAACAACTGTAACATAAAATCCTCAGAGTCTCACAATGCCTCTTTGTGTAGCATTGAAATGGAAAAAAAAAAAAAAAAAAGAACATCAGCTTCAAATTTTAGCAGACAGGGTTAAAACTTAAGAATTAGGTGAAATACACAATGTTAAATCCTTAAGCAAATTTAACATAATTTGGACAAGTGAAAGACATCTCAGAATACTTGACAGGAATTTTTCTATTAAATTTCATGGCAAATGACCCTTATTTACCTCTTCTCATCACTCCTGATAAAGAAGTGATACTGTGAACACTACCATTTAATGCACTTACTCTGAAATATAACATTAAAAATAACGTAATTATGAATATAGTCAGTAAACACCAACTATAGAAGACAAAATTTCCCATACCACCAAATTCCCTCTCTTTGATTATCCACCTCTCCCATAAGGCTAAGAATAGGGATTTAATCTTTACCATTTTCCCCTAGGCCTCATTTGTAGGAAGCACTTCCACTATGTCCAGAAACCATAAATGCATATTTTTTATGGATGTCTTCATCTGTATGAAGCTGCCAAGTTTACTTTGAAACCTACCACACTCAACATAGTAAGATGAAACATTATTTATAGCACTGTAAAAGTTGTTACTAATGTGTGGTATATGAGTTTATATATGACATAGGTTTCTTTGGTTGCAAGCAACAGAAACCAACGTGGACATTCTAATGAAAAAAGGAATGTGTTGGAAGAAGATACAAGAGCTCACAAGATCCGGGGAAGGTAAACAACCAGATTTAAAACTGACAAGAAACAGGCAACTACAAATCCTACCAGACCTTCCAAGTCACCACTGCTGCTACTAGGATCAAATGCCAATCATTTGTTCTGTTTTGAATTACTCTGCTCAAGTTTCAAATCCACCCCACCCCCCAAAAGAGAGAATCTGGCTGAATAAGCTTAGATTATAGACCTCTATCTTTTTCCTAGAGAAAGGAGAATTCTAGTTAAGTCCTAGTAAAAAAGCCCCCAAAGGCCCCTTCTGTTTCTGGAGTAGGAAAACTTGATTTATTGCATTAAAAAAAACTACATACTGATGGTGGATCTTTCTCCAAAAGGAAATCAGAATGCAGTTAAAATGACAAATCACTGTTGATTGGCAGAAGACAAGAAAACTAAATAAAACAATTTTTCCCCTAAACTGTAGAATATATGCATCCCCTTTGACCCAACAATAGCACTCCTAGACATTCACCAAAAAAGAAATGCATACATATGTTCACAAAAAGTATGTACAAGAAAATTCAGAGCAATATTCTTGGTAGCGGGCAAAAAATTGAAAATTATTCAAATGTCCATTAACAGTAAAAAGGGTAAACACTACATGCATAACAAGGTGAACCTCACAAGTATTCTGTCGAGGGGAACAAGCCAGTACTAAACAGAACCTGGTGCGTTATCTGATGCATTCTTCTGTTATCAAATTAAAAACAGGCAAAACTAACCTGAGATGTTAGAAGTCAACATATGAGTTACTCTCAGGGAAGGCAGGAACTAGAGGGGACAGGAGGAAGTTTCTAGGGTGCTACTGATGGTCTGTTTCTTGATCCAGATGCTTCTAAATGCTGTATTCAGTTAGTAAAATTCTATCCACCTGTGTACCTTTATGATTGGAGCATTTTTCAGTGTGAGTGTGTGTATCACTGTATATCTACATAAAATTACATAAAGGAAATAATGGTGACATAAATTATAGAACAAAAATAGAAAAGATTAAAGGAATCCATATAGCCATCCTAATGCAGACATGACCAAAAAACAAAATGGAAGCAGCACAATATGTTCATTAGTTTTCATGTAATATTTATTGTGAATCACATACATGGCATTATGCCTTTTCAGGAAAAAAGACAGGCTTGAAGTGATTTGCCTAAGATGGCATTACTAATAGTGGCAGGCACATGGAATAGGCTTCCTGAATGCCTGGTGACAGTTTTCTTTTGTTCATATCACACCTCTCCTATTAAGCAGTTCCCAAAGTTTATACAGTTTCCATTTACAGAAAGCAGGATAAATGAGGTCCTACAATGCCAAGTGTAATGACATAGAGCCGAATGGATGTCCCTGCTTACAGCACACCTAGAAGGAGAAGTCACATGCCTGTGAGCAGCAGCTGCTTATGTACACTTAACAAAGAGGAATTGCCATTCAAGTCCACACTGATCATTGATTATATCATTGCACTTAGGGGGCCTGTCAGGGTGATGCCGCCTCTTAGGTAGAGGCAAGGGTCATTTTCTAAAATCAAAGTCTTAAGTGAAAGCCACATGTAGGTAAACATTACCTCGGAAAAAAATTCTTATCACCCACGACTTAACAATATACATATTCTCTGTGTGTGCTCTTATAGAATAATTCTTGATAAAGAATTAAAGTCTAAACTAGCATAAGATAAAGTCTAAACTAGCATAAGAAGAAAATCTAGATATAGCAGCCAGAAACTCAAATAGTTTTAACTATTATATATTGATCATATTCCTAGTAGCAAATGAATGAGGGGCAAATTGAGAACTATGAAATATCCCTGCTTGTTTCATTTTATTTTCAATATTAAACCTCTAAAATGTAATCAATTTGTTTGTTATGATTTTATAAACTAGTGTGTTCACACATTGGAGGGTGAAATCGGTTGTTAAGACAGTGTGAAATGAAATGAATTCATGACAGAGGTCTTATGATGATGTCATCATAGTATTGAGCTTTAAAAATACCTTGAGCAGAATATGGTGTATCCTCTGCCTACAGTTCACATATTCCCTAGACTTCTCATGAGATGACTGAAATGTCTATAGGAAATGCAAATTGTAAGCCTGAAACCACAGTTGCCATTATAAATAAAAGAGATTTTTCCACAACCAAACACTCCCAATACATAAATCAGAGAGCTTCGTAATCTAGACCCACTGGGAAGATATGTAATATATAGAATATGTGCCGGATTACATTAAAAAATCTAAGTCACAGACCTAAAAATCTTCTGAATTCTGAAACCCATCTGAGCCCAAAGATTTCAGATAAGGAATGATAGACCCTTATAATTTAGTAAATTATATAACTGCAGATTTAAAAGAGTATAATATTAGATTGATGAAATTATTCTTTGTGTAGATCAAAATAATCCAATATCAACACTTTTATATGGTTCAAACTAGTTGTTCCTCATTCCTCATACTTTCAATTATTGGTGTAACAAGATATTAGAATGTACCTGGTTCTCAGTTTCAACTGAGGCTCCAATAATCAGTATGGGTCAGACTCACCTTACCGCCCACCCAAAGGGATTTTAAAATAGGAATGCAAGAGAACCTATTCTGTGGTCCTTGGGACCCCTGATCCAGATCAAAGATACTTATTAAAGAGGAGAGAAGGGAAGGCTGCTTAAAAGTCATGAAATCCTACTTCTAACTCTTAGCACTAGTAAGAGGAGATAGGGCTTCAAGTCCCCTACCTAGGAAAATTGTTTTTGAAATATGTTTGCTGAAATTGTTGGATACAGAGAGGGCTGGTACTTGGCTCAAGCTTGAGAAGTCTAAACTATAAATGGGATGTAGCTCCTCCCTATAAGAGATGTGCTCCATCTTTGCTTAAAGGATGAAGCCAGGAGAGTGAGACTTTAGAAGGATCAGCTTGCACTTCAGAGTGTGGTAGGTCACGAGATCCAAAACAAAGTGTTACCTACAGACAAGCGAAGGCCATACCAGGAAAAGAGCAGGCAAGGAGCCATCTTGGGTCTGTCCCTATAAGGCTGTCTGGAGGGGCCAGAGACCTCTGGAGAAAGAGGCCAGAGTTGTAGCAGTGGATGCTCAGAGGCCAAAGAAGTCATCTAAGGGACCTTTCTCAATAGAGAGGTTTTCTCCACAGAAAAGGGGGACCAGAAACGAACCTGGGAGGAACCCAAAAGCATACCCCACTGTGCAAGCCATGGTGCAGGACAGAGCTTATTACCAGATCACACCAACCGAAAGTTGTTCTTGTCCTAGTCCCTGATCAAATCTTCCTTCCCCTTATTGAGGTCAAAACAGCAATTGTTAGAAGGAGAAACCTGTCTCACTATTCATCCCTGCTCCCTTTTTCCTGATAATTTCCAGTCTGAAACAGACCTTTGCAACAGGGAAGTGGGGTAGGAGAAAAGATTTAATACATGCAAATTCAGTGTTTAATTACAGGTATTGAACATTCTAACCTGGGTTGAGATTATATGCAATTTAGAGGGACTAAGGTCTATGCAGAAAACACATGAGGTGTGTTTCTTAAGCATACTTGTTTATATTTATTAAACAAGATATAAAATGAATAATAATAACTCAATCATGGACTAATCACATGAATATGTAGACAAAATTTGATTTTTCCTAAATAACTTTTTCCTGTGCAAAAAGAACAAGAAGGACATACAGTACAATTTCTGTGAATGCAAGAGAAACTCCCAGAAATGCTGCATTAAGATTATTTTTTAATTACAGTATGGAGGTTCCTTAAAAAACTAAAAATAGAATTACCATATGACCCAGCAATCCCACTACTGGGCATATACCCAGAGAAACCGTAATTCAAAAAGAGTCATGCACCCCAATGTTCACTGCATCACTATTTACAATAGCCAGGTCATGGAAGCAACCTAAATGCCCATGAACAGAGGAATGGATAAAGGAGACATGGTACATATATACAATGGAATATTACTCAGCCATTGAAAAGGAACGAGGTTGGGTCATTTGCAAAGATGTGGATGGACCTAGAGACGTCATACAGAGTGAAGTAAGTCAGAAACAGAACAACAAATATCGTATATTAACTCATATATGTGGAATCCAGAAAAATGGTATAGATGAACTGATTTGCAACACAGAAATAGAGACACAGACGTAGAGAACAAACATATGGATACCAAGGGCGGGGGATGGATTGGAAGATTAGGATTGACATATATACACTACTATGTATAAAATAGATAACTACTGAAAACAGACTGTATAGCACAGGGAACTGTACTCAATGCTCTGTGGTGACCTAAATGGGAAGGAAATCCAAAGAAGAAGATAAACATATAAGTGTGGCTGATTCACTTTGCTGTACAGCAGAAACTAATACAACATTGTAAAGCAACTATACTCCAATAAAAAATAAATAAATAAATTATTGTTAAATTATAATTATTAGGAGTAGAAATACATGCAATTAGTAATTGCATGCAATTAGTAAATATCAACTTTAATTCCATTAACTATCTTCAATATGAAATGATCATAAAATATTGGTCATGAGTCAAATGTTTTAAATGTATCTAAAGATTTAGTAAGGCTTTGCATCAGAAAATAAACACAAGGTAATTCAGACTGGAAACTTCATTTCCTGTTAAGGTTTAAACTTCTATGAGAAACATAACCACATATTTCAAGCCCACAGCTTGAAGATTTTTATCTTATATTTATCTGCACTCAGAGCTACTGTGTTTATGTATATAATCTTCTCAACTAATGCCTCACATTCATTAATTCATTCTACACATATTCTGAATACCTACTTACATTTCAGATGTTCTAGCCAATAGGTAGATATATAATAGTGAACTAGACATGAATGTGTAGACTGCTCTCAGGAAGCATTGCACAATTAATAACAAGTATGACACATGTCACAAAATGGTAGAAAGCATAAGAATGCTTCAAGGAGTGATGCATAGTTCTATCGGGGAGCAAAGGAGGGTAAAATGTCGCTCATTATTTTTGTGCACAATCAGAAATGTGGTCACTGCAATAGATTCACTATGCTCTTAAAATGACAATCAAAACATAATTGTGGTACTGATTAAAAAAAATAATGTATATATGGGACTAAATGAATGATTTCAAGTCTTTTTTTGGCATTATTTTCAAACAATATTTTCAAAGGTGGCTCTGCTATATTTTAATCCGAAAGTTCAAAAGAAATACAGTTGACCCTTCAACAACACGGGTTGTATAAATACTCGAGTCTACTCAGAAGTGAATCTTTTTCAATAGTAAATACTACACTACCACATGATCCACAGTTGTTTGAATCCATGGATGTGGAACCATGGATATGGAAAAAAATGTGTATAAGGAGGGCCAACTATAGGTTGTACTTGGATTTTCAACTGCAGGGAGCGTCAGAGTCCCTGACACCTACTTTGTTCAAGGGTCAACTGTATTTTATTTTTCATTCTGTGTGATGTCACAGAAATTTTACTTGGAGAAATGTACGCCTTTATCTCACAACAGTTCACTCAGACTATTATCCTCATTGCTGATTCAACTTTTCGACACGCTTCTGTATTATTTTTGTTTTACTTTTTCTTAAATTCCCTAAACATATGGCTACGATCAGCACAGTTTTTTCTGTCCATCTCAGTGACACAGTCAGAAGATAAATAAAGATACGAATGACCAAACATGCATCCACTGAAAGTATCTCAAAGGAGGCATATTTTAAAAGGTACCCCAAGGCACACGGGAAGTTAATTTTGGATTTGAAAATACTACTTCAGAAAAGCAATATTGTTTATTTGGAAGAAAAATTGAAGGAAAAGAACAATGGGTTAGGTGGAGAGCAAAACAACCTACTGTAAAAATAAGCATCAAAGAGAAAAGTAAAAATATGTCATGTGGAAACACATATTTCCCCAATGTGTTGTGAAAAGTAGCAAATACTGCTAAATCATACTGAGGAAGAGACATTTTGTCCTAGTGATTTTCTACAGATGTCAGCTGTGGCAGGCCACTAATTTATGTTTAGAGAAATAAATAAGAATAGGTTTAGTTGAAGAATTTTTAGGTTTGATGCTTAAGTTTTCTTGGAAGTATCACTGGTTATTTGTTATGCATAAAGAATACTTGCAACCAACAAGGACCTATTATATAGCACAGGGAACTCTGCTCAATATTATGTAACAACCTAAATGGAAAAGAATTTGAAAAAGAATAGATACATGCATATGTATAACTGAATCACTTTGCTGTACACCGGAAACCAACACGACACTGTTAATCACCTATACTCCAATATAAAATAAAAAGTTAAAAATAAAATATGTATTCTAGGCAAAAATTAATTAATTAATTAAAGAATACTTGCAAACACACACTTGAAGTAATCTTATTTGTGATATGAAGGCAGTAATGATCTGTAAAAGGTGCATGCATCACTATGGTAATAAAAACAATCAACCTCAGTCTCTCTTCTCATCCCTTCTTACCCTCCACTCACACAGTAGTTATTCGTTTTCCTGTTTCTGCTAATGGTATCACTATTTTCCTGCCTTACAACCTTGAAAGCAGCTGTTTAGATCACAGGTTTGGAATTAGACAACCACCCGAGGCCCAGCTATGTCACTAGCTGGGCTAGTTACTTAACCTTGAGCAAATTACTTAACCTCTCTCAGCCCCATTTCTTTACACAACAGAGATCACAATATCTTGCTCACTCCGTTTTTGTAAAGATCACAATAATACATGCAAACCAATATAGGAAGCATTCATTACATGAGCTAGTATCACTATCACCATGATTATCCACCCTTCCTTAGCAACACTATGATATTTATCCTTCCTTCTCCTTTCCTATTCATCTTCATTCTGTCACCGAGCCTCTGACCCTCACTTCCTACTGTCTCTATCTCCATCTCCCAGTGTTCTTCTACCCTCTTCATAAACAAAACCAAAACAGAAAGAATATTCCTCTGCTGTACACCTGGTTTCTGCTACAAATACAACCTGTCCCTTCCTTCCCCTTGCGAAGCCTGCTCAAATGTGACACCCCATCTGCATGAAATCACAGGCTAATAGGCTATCCAGCCTAAAATGTTTTTGGATGGGGAAGCCTAGAATTACTACCTATCCTATCTGGTAAGTAGAGTCTTGCTCTTTCTGAACAAGATTACTCTCTGACATAAGGCATTTAACCTCTGTCAGTACCTTTCATCAGGAGTTCACCAGACCTCCACTCATAGAAGCCCTGGTACTCATTGTAAAGAAGAAAACCTGAGCAGAGAAAAAGGGAGTTTCTCTTTTTCCATAGATATTACAGTCTCAACACGTATGCTGTAAGTGTTCCCTTTGGTTCCTTACCACAGGCTCCTTGGAGGACAAGAGGTCATGTTGAGCTTTGGGTTTTTTCCCTTCCTTTCTTTCCCTTTCCCTCCTCTCTCTGCCTCCTCTCCCTCTTCCCTCCCTCTTGTCCTCCACTCCTCCTCTTCTTTTTCTCCCCATTCTCCCTCTTCCTCATCATTATACCTGGATGCCTAATGTTTTTTTCAGATGATCCTAAGCATGTCTGAGTACATCAAAGTGCATCTGGCTTGAGCAATACTCTGTCAATCACCCAGCAGAGCATCTAAAATCTCCTGTTCTGCATGGATGACATAAAAATAGGGCAAGGTATAAATATTCAGCCAGGTTGGATAAATGGAATTTAACTCTGTGTGTTTTATTTCTGCCTTAACCGCCTTAGAAAAACTAAACCCATTCTAAGAGAAAGTAAAGGATAAGGTGTATAGCCAGCTCCTACATCACTTGTCTTCGAATAATATGAAAATATATCACCTCACTTCTAGCCAGAGAATAATGGCTAGATATAAAGTCTCCTCAGCTCCACTGTCACCCAGGAGCGGTCTGGGAGGAAGAGTACTTCAGATATAGATGACTTAATATACCAGGTCGTGCTGCTTTCTCATGCTTATCTGTGGCAAAATGTCAATGTCACTTCAGAATATGATTGTGGTCTATTGAATATAGTCTACTGGGAATTGTGTTGTTCCTGCTTTTCATAATACACTTTCCTGTGTGCCATTACTTCATCAGTTGAAGCGTAAGCCCAGGTGACCAAGGGAACTACTAGACTCTACAAACACTTCAGTACCTCTGACACACCATTATGCTACATTTTACTTCCACATCTTCCTTCATTCTACCCATCCTCTTTCTCTTCTTAATCATAAATGTTTCCCTCTGTCTGGGATCATTTCCACCAGATAAACATTCTGAAATATCTCCCATATCAACACAAAACAAAAACCCTCCTGTGATATTCATATTCTCCTTCAGATAACATCCAGTGTCTGTGCTCCTCATTTAGCAAAAAAATATTTTAAAAGTTCTTATCATCTCTGTTCTACTTCTCTCATTCTCTCTTGAATCCAATCAGGCTTTCATCTTTGTTTTCCATTGAAACAATAGTTGACAAATTTGGCAGTTATCTCCATTGTTGCTAAATACTGTGGTTGTTCTTTGGGTCATCTTATTTGTTTTAGCAGCAGCATTTGACACAGTTGATCATGGTCTCTTTCTCATAACAGTTCCTTGACTTAGCATTTTACTCTGCCAGATTCTCATCTTCTCAAATTCTAATTTTTGGAGTTCTCCTGGGTATAATTTTTGGGCTCTGCCTCTTGTCTCATGATTTTATATCATCTATATCCTGCTAATTCCTAAATTTATATCTACAGTCCAGTATCCCTCCCCCACAAATTCACTTCATGAAATAAAATATTTTAAACCTGTTTTAAACTATTTTAAGTGAAGTTATTTCTCTACTCTAAGCAGTTTATTCACCTATGATTGAAAACAATATCTATATTTTAGGGTTGTCACAAAGTTGAAATGAAATACCTTAAGTGGACATATTTTTATTTTAAAGTGCTAAAAAATATAAAGGATTAAAAATTAGAAAATATCTTTAATGTTACTTCTCAAATACGCCCAGATATTAAAAATTTTAGTGGTACAAATATAGTGCTACTTTTCAAAATGGCATTCCTCTATTCAATATATAATGAATATATCTTGTAAGAACATGCATTTTCTATGGAACTCATTAGAGTAAAATTGTATGTTAACTTTTAACATGTATCTGGCAAACATCTTTATTTTCTCTGAACTGATCCTTCAGGGAAAAAAATGTGTCCCTCAAAGAAATTAATGTTACTAATGAAACAGCACCAGATCAACCCAGTTAAGACAAATTACTCCATTCATAATATTTACTTTCTGATTAGTCTTTGCAGAAAACTTCTAGGGAAAACCATAACTAAAAGAATTCATTTATTAGAACAATCAAGAAAATTGATACTTTTTAAAACCTTAAAGTTCAAACAGGAGTTGAATGAATTTTTTATACTTTCAAACAGTTATTCTGATGACACAAAGACATGGACACAGTGGATGCTGCAAGATGTTCTTGCTCTGTAAGTCTAATTACACAAGCTTGCTCTAAAATACAAAAGGGGGTCAGCAGGGGACACAGCTGACTAATAAATGTGGATGAGATTAAAGCAAACTGTACAAACCAAATACTGTTTTTGCAGCCTAATGATTTTTGAAAACTACTTGCTGGGTACTTATGATTAATCCAAAAGAAAATCTGGCATCCAGTGCTTTTAATTCAATTTATGAGTGATTAGGGCATTGAGAAGGTAAGATAATAGCTCTCTTGATGGGGTGGCTTTTAAGCACAAAATTACCTTTTGAATGCTTGAAGAAAAACATTTCAAGATTTAAAGAACCTTGCAGTGATTATTAAAACCTCTGACAAGCATTCTCTATGCTCTAATAATCAAACAAAATAAAAGTTCTTTGCCCTACTTAGCTTTACCCTTTCAATCCAGGTCAGTCAACCCACCCACGTTGTCACATCTTCAACCTCATCTTCATTACAAGCTCTATAATCTCAAACTTATTTTCCCCCTTTGAGCACAACTTCATGTCTTTCCCCTTTACCTATTATTTAATATTACAGAATCTGATCATCCTCATCATGATCCCTCATCCCTCTACTTATTTTTGCTATCCTCAACTCTTTATTTCACTTAACTCTATTTCTTCAACCTCTCTACCATAGACATACACTTCAATCAAATTCTCACCATCTCTCTCTTGAGAGTCTGCTACAACATGCAGAGAGAACATTCAGAGCCTCAGTGGATAGGGCCGAGGTAACTGGCAAAAGGTCACTGTGATTATAAAACAAGGAGAGATGGACACAAATAACAGCAGCAAGGCAAAACGAAATACTGGGGTAGAAAAGAACCAGGACAACACGACCAAAAAAGATCAGAAAAAGCAGTTCAACAGGAGAGAGATCTGGGTGAATATAAGATCTCTGTGGCATATATGTGAAAGCTGGCTATATTCAAATAGCCAAGGATAGAATAGATGCAATTACCCACACTGGGCCCCTTTCTATGCCCTTGAGTTCACCTGTTGGAAAGCTTTGGCACAGTCTGGCTCATTTGTCAGATGGGCTGTGATCTCTTGTGATCATTATTCTGAGGCTTATGTCTTATCTCACAAGTCATTGGAGTTATTTATTTATAACTCCAGTAGTTATAAATATTTAGTTATCAGATGGTATTAATGGTGGAAGATTGGATCTTATTATTTGGTATATGGTTCAGGGAACAATAGCTGTGTAGCCGCCCCTCTTCCTTAAAGATACACACAGTACAATGTTGAGATTATATATGTTACAGTAACAAGACAAGATATGACTGATGTGGGCTCAAGACATAAACAGAGCCTCTAATTTTCCCTAAGTAAAAATAATATACATGGGATTTCCCTGGCGGTCCAGTGGTTAGGACTCCGTGCTTCCACTGCAGGGGGCGCGAGTTCGATCCCTGGTTGGAGAAATAAGATCCCTGAATGGGGCGTGGCGCAGCCAAAAAATAATAATGATAATAAAAATAAAGACATGTTAAAATATATAAATATACATATATAAATACACACACACACACACACACACACACACAACCAGTCAGGGCTAGCCTCATAGTGTGTGACCTGGGCAATCACAAAGAGCGTCATGCTCTGAAGGGACCCAGCATGCTTTAATGCTCTGTTGTTGCCTTCTTCAAATTCCTAATAATTTTGTCTTTGAACTTGTGTTTTGCTAGTGAAAACTGATGAGACAATGGAGCACGCATGTTACCAGAAAAGACATGCACACTGTACATGTGCATCTCTTTTCCTGCTCACGCCATTTGCAATACTTCATGACACAGAATTCTGGTGGACACACAACGCATGCGAGTTCCATAAGACTCAAAGTTAGCACAAGATACCTGTGTTACATCTACAACTGAATAAGCAGAGCATGCCAGACCTGAGAGGTCACACTTAACTATTAGAACAAGAACTTTGTTCAAATGCAGACAGAAGGCAATGGTATTCTAAAAAAACACGAAAAACCAAGAACTCCTACAGTATCTTTTCATATATGTGTTACTTCCATGTATGAGCTACACATTTACACTGAAAATGATGACATATGGAAAAAAAGGGAAAGATAGAGCAACCTGTAGTTCCTTTTCACTTCCTTACCAGAGAGCTGAAGGCAATAGATTAATAGAATGTGTGCATATCAAAACGTAACATAAGAACAAATTTTGTGCAGCATTTCCATATGTATGAAGTATGAATTGTATACTTTTGGTGTTTCTAACAAATTAAATATGTTGCTATTTCTATGTTATAAAGTGGCATTGTGTAATATAAATATGAGCAGTAAAATTCAAACTAATAATTAAAAATTTAATTTTTTTTTTACTTAAAATAACATTAAATAACCAATACAAAACACAATGTCAAGTCAAGACAGAGACTATGGAAGAAAAGAAAAAGCTTCATGTTCTGTTACCTTTAATTGTATTTTTGCTCCTTTCTGAACAGGGGGTCCTGCATTTTAATTTTGCACTGGACTCCACAAATTATGTAGCCAACCCTTGAACCAGTTTACAAATAGAGAGGGTGGAGCATGTTTAATTGTGTGTGAAAGAGAAGAAAGGAAAAGAATATGGCTAGGCTTATCCTTGGGGTTAACCTTGCTTGATTACATATTTGGACATAGGAAGGTAGGATGAACAAAATATGCTTAGGTAGTCACAACATTTTAATATACGTGCCCAGAAAGTTTCCCATTTAGAGAGATGAAAGCTGTGGGATGAAGTAATAGTTTTCTTCTGTTCCCTATCCAATTTCCCCTCCTCCCGCTTTTGAGAGTAAAATGAGTATTTATTACAATTTGTGGAAATTTTAAGAGATGATTAATTATATTATTGAAAATCTAACCTTTTGTAAAAAATCTGCTGGTTAACATTATGCTCATCTATAGGAGAAATACAATGACAGGGGTAGGTGGATTATACAAAACAGCAGGTAATTCTCTGTATTTCATTCCTCTTCAACATGACGATTGGGTTTTTCAGATTTTCCCAGGTATGGATACTTATAAATGATTGCCATGCCACTTAATGGCTTTCTATAACAAGTGCTCTAATAATACAGAAATTTTCCAGAGTTTAGTCAGTTATGTTGTCCTTCATTCATCCCATCACCATTGCTCAACATTTAAGCTAATCTTGATTTATTTGTTTTGACATCTCTTTCCTTTACTCAGTGCAGATGGAAATAAGTGCTTTTAGAACCTGGAAAAACCTTTAATTCCTATCAACTAAGGAAAAAATACAAAACATTGCCATTTCTACCACATTTAGAAACAGGCAAAAACTACCTTCTTCTTTTCAAATTTAGTAGTTCCTAAAAGCAAGTATGCAGTATTTGTCTATCAGAATAAGGTAATTATCAGTGGAAATGATTAACATTTGCATGTACCTTGCCCTCTCAAATTTCTCTTGTTTTTTCTCACACATATCAGGTGATGCTCAGTAACTGTGCACCTAGGGAATCCTTCAAATACTGTAGTATTTCAGTATGCACCTCCTTGCTTCTCATGATTGCACAGAAGCTTTGGTTCATAGGTGCCCTGTGGAAGAGTGTTTGCCTCTGAAGTTGCAGGTTTTTTTATAATCATGTCAAGGTCTTACTCTTTACAGGAAAAAGAAAAACAAAAAACACTGACTTTGTTTATAGTTACATGTATTATCAATACTTTGCTTTCCTAGGAGATCTTCAGCATCACTAGTCAGTTTTCTTATAGATAATGGACTCAGACTTAACTTTTGGAAGGTGATAGAGTAAACATTCTTTGAGAAACACGTTGGCCAGTTTTTCTTTGCCTTTTGTTTCCTAAAAGATATAAGATAAAGCCCTCATCTTTCTATGGTTCTATAAAACATTGTTTGTAATATATTTATCATATTTATTTTAAATATTATCATAAAAAACTCTTTGTCCTCCCTCAAAACTGTGAGCTTTTGGCAGGATCCGGTAGGGTAGGATAAACAGAAATTATTTCTTGTTCATTTTGTAGTCTCAGTACTTAGCAAGTTAATTTACACACTAAGCACTGAAGAAATGTTTGTTGAATAAATGAAATGGTTGAATTTAAACGTAGATTTCCCCAGGGAGATCATATTCAGAGTTATAATCCACATGTCACTGGTCTGCTCTATTTACTTAGCTACTGCAGGAATTTCAGCTTCTTACTGTGGTGTGTGGTTATATATGGTGATGACTCACATGGGCTCATAAACAGTGTTGCTGTTGCCTTCATATAAAAATTACTTGAGGGCTTCCCTGGTGGCGCAGTAGTTGAGAATCTGCCTGCCAATGCAGGGGACACGGGTTCGAGCCCTGGTTTGGGAAGATCCCACATGCCGCAGAGCAACTAGGCCCATGAGCCACAACTACTGAGCCTGCGTGTCTGGAGCTTGTGCTCCACAACAAGAGAGGCTGCGATAGTGAGAGGCCCGCGCACCGCGATGAAGAGTGGCCCCCACTTGCCGCAACTGGAGAAAGCCCTCGCACAGAAACGAAGATCCAACACAGCCATAAATAAATAAATAAAAATAAATAAATAAATATAAATAAGTAAATATAAATAAATATAAATAAATAAATATAAGTAAATAAATAAATTAAAATAAAATAAATAAAAATATAAATAAATAAATAAAATATAAATAAATATAAATAAATATTTAAATCTAGCATGGTGCCCTTCTTAAAAAAAAAAAAATTACTTGAGATGGAAGCTGTATGTTGTTGGAACGTTATGGCTACCATTCACAATGACAGTCTTCTTGCTTAGGGCATTAATTTCCCAAAGCTAAACCCTGAAGCTACCAAAGCAGTACTGGGTTCCCTTCAGTCAATACTGTTCAGGTGCTCTACTGTTTTCCATATAAAAATGGAACTCTGTTCTCTCCAAATAAATGACAGACATTGTCATCATTAATTCATGTACTCAATTAACAAAGCTGTGTTGAATGTCTTCTATGTGCTAAACACTGCTCAAGGCACTGGAGATCAAACAATGTACAAAATAGTAAAGGTAAAATAATGCACAAGATAGCAAAGGTAACTGTTCTCATGGCATTTAAATATAAGTAAGACAAGAGATGATAATACTTGACAAATCTATGATTTTAGATAGTGATATAGCACAGCCTGTGCTCCATATCTCAAATGCCTCATTTCTTTCAATCTGAGTCACAAGTTGCCTTCATATTTTATGGCTCTTAAATCAGGATGTCTATTACATTGATATGTAAATTTAATGCAGTGCATCCTTTTAAGTTGTTTTCTGTGAAAACTTTTTATTGATAGTGTTTGTGATGAAGAATGGCTTCTTTTTTTTTTAATTATTTATTTATTTATTTATTTATTTATGGCTGTGTTGGGTCTTCGTTTCTGTGCGAGGGCTTTCTCCAGTTGTGGAAAGTGGGGGCCACTCTTCATCGCAGTGCGCGGGTCTCTCACTGTCGCGGCCTCTCTTGTTGCGGAGAACAGGCTCCAGACGCGCAGGCTCAGTAATTGTGGCTCACGGGCCCAGCTGCTCCACGGCATGTGGGATCTTCCGGGACCAGGGCTCGAACCCGTGTCCCCTGCATTGGCAGGCGGACTCTCAACCACTGCGCCACCAGGGAAGCCCCAAGAATGGCTTCTTAAGATGAAGGAAATATTGCAATCTCTTCTGAAGACACCACTTTTAAGTTCTGCCTGCTACAGCTCTCATGGAGCACTGAAAACCAATTCATTCAATCAAGCTGAGAAATAGATAGCACTCTGACCAACGACTGTCTTTCCTCTAAGGTTCTTTAGTCAAACATTCCCATAAAGATCCACCCCCATGGGTGGATCTTATCCCCAGCTCATGGGATATATTCTTGATGGGTCTGTGTGACCTCTTCACTAGATATATTCAGACATACCTCAGACTTAACCACAAGCTCTACTTTGGCTCAAGCTGTAACAACATTTTACAGCTGGAAATTATCTCATCCAATCCTCTCCTTTTACAGATAAGAAAAGTGAAGCCTCAGAGGTTAGGTAAGATGTTCAAAGTTTACTCCCATGTCAGGATTGGAGCCTATGTACTCCCAACTTGGAATCCATTTATCCATTTAGCTACCAACTACTTTAAATAGTTTAAAAATTCTTTCACCTTGCCTCCAGACATTATTCTTCCTAAGTAACATATGTGAAATCTTCAAAATAAAAATATGCAAGACCTTGAAACAAGCTTAAAAAGATATCATTGGACACCTCCTCTGTAGTGGGGTTACAGGATATATGAGAATGTGTAAGAAGCTGCCTCCTTGAGAATCACGGTGTCATGGTCAATTGAATAGCAGGTATTGTAAATTACAATCATCTTCAAACAATGCTTGCTCAAGAAGAATATATTAGTGTTATACCAACAATTTCTGTTTAATAACTTAAAACGATTGTCAGTTGCTAGTCCTACCTAGGTTGGATCCTATTAAACACAAAGGACACTATAAATTCTGGGTGATCTATCAGTGTAGGCTTCATGTTTGATGATAAAAAAGAAAAGTTATATAAAATGCACTGCAGGGGACTTCATCCCACTCTTTCTCTAAAATTCATTTCCAGCCAAGCAGTGGTAAAGCTAACAAAATTCTCCCTTTATGGAAAGGCCAAGAGTCACATCTATTTTCTCTTTCCTAATAGGCTACGTGAACAAAAGCATCAATGGGAAATTATGGTGGGAGATTTTACTCAAATAAAAGATGATTTTTTTTCTGAGAGCTCTGTGAGAAAAAACTATGTGAAAGACTTCAGCCTTTGTGATTTATATTTTAAAGACATTGAATATGAATAATGTTATATTTTTATAAAAGGTAGAAGGATGACACATACTTAGTACTAAAAGGGTTTTGGGAGAAACGTTCACTCTTAACCACTCTTTAATCTTGATTTTAGAATCATGGGTTTTGTCAAATATCACCCAAGTATTACATACATCATCAAGCAAATATTTGATAGGCAGTCTTGGAAAAGAAATCTATGTTTCCTGTCCATAATTTGATGAACTTGGAATTCTACTTAAGATTCCTCCTGAAGACAATGATAAGAGAATACATGTGAGGGGTGCAGTAGCTAATGAAATCACGGAAAGTTCTACACTTCTTTCCTAAAGGTTAATATGCATATTAGCAAATATGTTACTTCACTAGAGCTGCTGTAACAGTACCACAAGCTGGCTGTCTTAAAACAATAGAAATTCATTGTCTCACAGCTCTGAAGGCCAGAAGTCTAAAATTAAGGTATCAGGGAGGCCATGATCCCTCTGAGGGTGTAGGGTAGGATCTGTTCCAGGCCTCTCTCCTAGCTTCTGGGAGGGAGTTCCTTGGCTTGTGGCACCATCACTCCAATCCTCACATGGTGTTATCCCTGTGTGCATGTCTGTGTCCAAATTTCCCTTTTATAAGGACACAGTCATGTTGGATTAGGGGTCCTTCCTACTCTAGGATGACCTTCTTCAATGTAATTAATTACATCTGCAATAACCCTATTTCCAAATAAGTTCATATTCTGAGGTCCTAGGGATTAGGATATCAACAAATAAATTTTTAGGGAACACAATTCAACCCATTACAGCATATTAAAATCTTTTGGAATACCACTAAAGAATAGCATTTAATTTTGGTTTTATTTAAGAATTCCTTTTATTTATTTATTTTAGAATAGAACACTTCACTACTATGTTCCTGTTAGCATCTTATAAAACAGTATAAGAAAGAGGCAAAAGGGAAAAATTAAGGCGCAAAATGTAGACAGCACCTGAAGTTAAGGTGGTGGTAGTGTGAATGGAAAATGGAATTTGAGAAGGAAGCTGTGTAAATAATTGCTACAGAAGTAGAAAGACAGAAGTGCAATGAATATGAAGGGAAGGAGAGATATCAACACAAAGAGGATATACAGTTGGTATCTTGCCTGTATCAACTGGCTTTTGCCACATAACAGATCACCCCAGATCACAATGGCTTAAAACAGTAAACATGTATTTCTCATGTGTGTGGAATTCAGCTGCTCTCTATGCTGAATTTGGCTGATCCCTGCTTATTCCCTCATGCATCTGTGGGTTGGCTTTGTTCTATGTGTCTCTCAGCCTCCTCCTGGGATTAGTAGGTTAGCCAACATGTCCTCTTTGTTCAATGGTTGAGGTAAAGAGAGCAAGTGGAAATATCTAAGGCCTCTTGAGGCCTGGGCTTGGAAAGGCACAACTCTGCTTCTGCCTCATTCTATTAGCCAAAGTGAATCATATCACTGAGCCCAGAATCAGAATGAGAGGTCATTCATCTTCACATCTGACATCCCACCCGAAAGCTAGAGGCCAAAGGAAGCTAATTAGACCTAACCTACCACCCACAGATGCATCAACTGCAGGATCTTTACATTTTTAATTTATCTCTTCAACCTGGAGTGCCTCCTTCCAGTAGCAATTTTGGGCTTTCGTAAAGCCAGTACCTAGGAAATCTAAAGGCTACGCAAGGGAATATCTGGTGCATATGTTCATGTTTAACAGTGATATAAATAAAGTGTATGTAAATGGGTACTGAGCTGCAGTATATATAGGTATAATATATACATATATATATATATATATATATACATACACACAAACACTCAACACACGTATTTGTTTTGCACACTGATAGACTAAAACTTTGGCCTCTACAATGTAACCTCCCTCTTTATTCCCTAAGTCTACCTTCTTAGTTTTTAGTACAGCCAGTGTCTTTCACCTCTTCCTGTTGGACCATATATTCTGATATGCAGTACTCCAAGAAATAGTTCAATGGCCTGATATATAAAACCTGAGAATATCATTGAAGAGCTATACAACCCTTCTGAACACATGGCTGTGTTTTACTTGCATAAAATTAGCTATGACATGGCAATGGAAAATTCAATGCATAACAAATTAGGATAACTATGCATTCATCTAATATTTATTGAACACCTACTGTACATCAAGAATTGTTCTAGCTCTGGGAAGAAACCTTATATCACTAAAACCATCTATTTCATAGGACTTTTTATCATATCACATTAAATCAGCTCTGACATAAGAAAAAATTCAATACATAATACATTTGATATTTGTTGATTCATCTAATATGTATTGAGTGCCTATTATGTTTCATTCATTATTCTAGGCTCCGGAGATATTCCAGTCATCTCAGCTTAACGTTTCAGTGGTAGTTATAGACAAAACCCAAATAAATATAAAAATAATGCCAGGTTACTATACGTGCTATGCAGAAAAGCTAAAGCAGAGTTAAAGTGTAGACTGTGATGGGTAGGTGCTATTATATATGGATCTATCCAAGATGATAGACCACGGGACACCTGAACAAAGTAAAAATTACATAGGGAGAGAGAAAGCCAAGAGAATACCTGAGAAAAGACTCTACCAGACAAAGATAACAGCAGATACAAAAGCCTTGTAGTGGTATTATGTTTGACATATTTAAGAATATAAAGAAGAAGGCCAGAGTGGCTACCAGAGAGGGAGCCAGCATCCAGATCAGGTAGGGGATCCATTAGAGGCCTTGTCAAGATTTGGAATTTCCTCCTAAGTGTTAGGAAAAGTCATTGGATGGTTTTGAATAGTGGTTGTAGAAGGATAGTGAGTCATTATTCTTGTTATTAAAGAATGCTTTTACTCTGTCCATCCAAGCTCTACAACCTGGAACCAATCAATCTACCTTCCAGACTTATCTTAACAACATTATTCCATAAATCCTAATTCTCTAGGAAAAGATCCTGTCATCATTTCCCATTACTTCTGTCATTGCTTATCAAAATCTTCTCATCTTTCAAGGCCTCTAAGGATAAATGCCACCTCCTTTACAAAGGAACATTTCTGATTGGAATAAGCTCTCCATCTTCCACTTTTTATCTTTTTGATCTCTCCATGCGTTTTTATTTCTATGTTATTCCCTAGAGGTCCTGTTATTCAACACAACTGTCCAGTAATCAGTCAAATAATTGAAAAGGTCTATAAAAATGTGGAATTTTTAACATTGAGACATTCACATCATATTTTAAAGTAAATTAAAATATGTAATTACACATTCATGAATATTTTAGTGTAGGGCCAAGACCTTTTCTTTAAGTGTGGATCTATTGATTAAAGTTTTGCATAATGCTCTCTCCTAAACCATGCTCATAATGCTTTGCCTACTCGTCTCAATTTTACTTAATATTGAGCGGTAACTTAAAGAAACCTGTATATAAATCTTAAGGGAAAATCTTTGAAAGTTTATCAGTTTTCTGTCTTTTAGTATTTTCCAGAATCTTGCTGCTCAAAATATAGTTTATGAACCAACACCCTCATCATCATACCTTGGAACTCATTAGAAACACAGAATCTCTGGATCTTTACCAGAATTAATTTAATGTGAATCCATACTTTAAAAAAATCTCCAAGTGATTCTTTTAAACATAAAAGTTGGCTAAATAATGGTCTAGCACTTATCCAATTCAACTGCAATTTTTAAAAAACTACCTTTACTAAATCTCTTCAAAATATTGAGCTTAGTTTTCATAGACACAACTACTTTCTCTCTTGATCTCTATTTTTTCTGCACTCATATTTCATTTGTATATGAATCTGCAAAAAAGACTTAATAACATAGCAGGCCTGAGACTGTTCTCCTTAGAAAGTCCTGCTTGCAAAGCTGGACCTTGGCTGGTGTTAGGGTGCTTGACAGGGAAACAATTCTCTACATTGGTATAAAGTTGTCTCGAAATAGTAAAAGTGGCTCTCTGTGCTTAAACTGTGCCAATGATGTAGTTTATGGTGAACACTTGCTCTCCTTCTGAGAGTCTGCAATTGTGGTGTATGCTAGGTAGAGGATGCCTATGTGACTGACTTTCAAAAACCCTGGACTCCTAGGTTCATATAGGTTTCCCTCGTAGATAACACTTTACATGGGTTGTCACAACTGGTTTCAAGAGAAATTAAGTGTATCCTGTGTGATTCCACTGGGAGAGGACTCTTGGAAATTTGTGCCAGGTCTCCTAACTCTGTACCATTCACCTTTTCTGTTTGCTACTCTGCCTTGTGTCCTTCCCTGTAATAAATCTTAGCTGTGATTACAACTATATACTGAGTCCTTCTAGCAAATCACCCGAGTTGGGAACAATCTTAGGGACTCAAAACACAAAGTAATTCTAAATTAAATTACCATATTACTAAAATAAATACAGCTGATTTTGGAACACACAAAACTGATTTTTAGTGAGCATACATCCCAATTAACAAGAGCAAAAGTGCATGGATCTCAAGAGTCACCAAAGGCAATTAGTACATCTCAGACATAGATCAGCATATTTTCAGAGAGATGAGGAGATAGTATTGGTTAATCCTCCAAGGATATAAAGCTCTCCTTAAGGCAAGATCTAAGCTTAACAGACTTATTTTCCCCCACAGAACATAACACTGTGCCCTACACATAATAAGCTATCAGGGAATATTTATTAAAGAATTATTTAACTGTTTAAATATTTGACTGAATTATATTTTAAGCAAGGTAAAAGAGGCACTAAGATATTTATAAATAAAGGAAATGTAAATGACATGTACAGGTAAATCCAGTTTGCCTATAAATATTTTTAACAAAAGAAAACACACTATGTTTCCAGTTTTTCACTATCAACTTACTATGTCAGTAGTTTATTCTCAACATAAAGCAAAGTACTGTGTTTTTATTTTATTGGCTGCCTGACTATTTCAGGTTTTATGGTTTTTATTCTGGATCACTAAAGTCCTCTAAGGCAGAGAAAATCACAGGGGTGTTCCTGCTCCAAAACAAATCTGACATTCCCCAAAGCCATCATTCTTCTTAACTGGTCAACAGATTCACTTCAATTTGTTGTACTGATATAAAACCTGAACTATGAAAACTAAATACCCCAGGAAGCTATGATCCTTCTATGATAGTTTGAAGGGCTTTGCCATTTAGACAAGTAAATGACTCCATTTAGAAACTATTATGAAAACCAAGAACAACTGTTAAAATGTTGATTTATCATAATGTAGGTAAATTGCTTTACTTTGCAGCTAACATGATTTCCCACAGCCTTTGGTCATCCAGAGAGGGTTAACTTTAAAAACATTAACTTAGAATGGCCTCTGATATACATGTGCTAAAAATCATTTCATTATCATTTTTTTCTGAATTAGAACACTTTGAATACCTAGACATCTGGTACCAACAAAGTCTATGTGATCATAATTTTGTCTGAATCCTCAAAATTACTGGTCAACTTCAACTTGTATTGGGCTGACATATGTAACCCTGTGGAATGGAATACTGTTATGTACAATTTTCCACCTAATCTGATGCAGAATCTTTTGTACTCATCATATATAAAGGGCCACAAAATAATATCTTGCTAAAGACATTTAGAACATTTATGGACAAGGAAAACTAATTATAAATTATAGATTTCATTTTAAGTTGACTAAAGCTGTATCTTCCTATAGGATTTTTCTCCTTGACTTTAACCATAGATTTCACAAAAATGTTAGCATACTGAAACAATTTGAGATATTTATAAAGGCAAGAAAAGGGTCTTCTGCTATCCTAAGGAACAAATAAAGTGGTTTTTACATGAATCATTTTTCATTCATATGCTAATAAGTTTAGAACAATTAAAAAATTCCAGAATGACTGTATTTTAAATTTACCTGAGCATCATTCAACAATATATATATATATAATATATGTGTGTGTGTATATATATATATATATATATATATATATATATATATATACATATTTTATTAAGATGTTGAATCTAACATATTGATTTGGAGACCAGTCCAGTAGTTGATGCATAAAGGAACAAAATAAATATCTCTTGAATAAAAAAATAAATGAAGGCATTAACAAATAAATGAGTGAATGTGTAAATTAGTGAGAGAATTTTACAGGGATAGATCCTGACCTCTCTGAAACTACAAAATTTACTAGGAGAAAAAGAAGAGGTGTCTAACATAGTACTTTTTTGCCTTTAACATATTGTTAAAATAACAACACAGACATTGGGATTAGGAGAACAAAACATTGTGCTGTATAGCAATTCTTGGTGATGCATGATTCACCCCTCAGTTCTTAATATCTAAATCAAATAAGAGGCTACCATACTATCACAGATGTTTCTAATCATGGGTTTATTTACCAACCTATATAAATAGTATGAAAAGTATTTGTTTGTAGAACATGTACGTGTATATCAGAATTCCCAATTTCTTTTAAATGTGTTTTTCTAAATCCCCATAAGGGTCTTTGTTAATCACTATACTCACTTTTAAAATTGGAAAATGGGAGATGAGATAGTTACATGACTTGCAAAAGGGTTTAAATCAAGTAAATAGAAAATCATGCAATAAAATGATTTTATGCAATAAAATCATACAGTGTGATGCAAAGGTGTTAACTATTCTTATAGTCATCAATGCTACTGTGAAATAACAGATCACAAAGTAGTTTTTTTAATTCTTGATTTTGGAATTTAAAAAATTTTGGATTTTAATTCTTGGAAAATTCAAGAGAGAGACAAATGCATCAACCATCAATGTTAAACCACATGGAAGTTCTTTGTCAAAGAAGATAAAGCAAAATGTCAGTAGACTGTCTTTGAAAAATACAGTAAAACCCCAGGCCTGAAAATATACAGAGAATGAGATGTGTTTTGCTCTGATTTCCAAAGCCTGAGATCTGCACATAATACATCAGCTTTGATTTATTTCCATTTCTTGACTTCCTCAAATACCTGGTACCTAATTCTGATGTTTTCTTTCAAAATTAGTATTTTAACGTCCTTATACACTTTATATGGGGGCTATTTCCACTATAATCATTTTCTAGTGGAAGAGAATGATGTGATTCAGTCTGTGCCTTGGGATGATACTTTATCACTTGTCTTTCCTTCCAGTATAAACAACGTGTTAAAGTGTTCACTTGGTGCCTGAATGGAAAGTCTGGAGTATTTATATTTATGGAGTGAATACATGAAAAAAAAAAAAAGATTGCAAATCATCGTCATAAAAAGAAGAATCACTCCACAAACTATGCAGGAAAAATTGACTGAGAATTTACATATATATTTTATATATTTACATATGTATTTTAAATTTTTGTATGTTGTTATGTCAAAATAAAATTGTATGTAGTATGTAAATGATTTGGTTGTGATGTCAGTAATATTTGGATTCTTGGCAAGTCAGGAGGGCTAGGACAATTTTGTAGGCCTCAGGTATTGGAACCATCAGGGTTGTCTCCTTCATTCTTGTCTCTGCATTCCTTTGCATGTTGGCTTAATTCTCTCTTGCTGCTAAGATAAACCTTCTGCCACTCAGGGGCATGGCATTAACAAATACTGGGCTCAAATTTTCACATCTTAGTGACAGAACTGAAACAGCTCTTCCTCCATCAAAAGTTGGAAATACCCCAGTGAAGGGGTATGACTGGCTGGGCTTAGGTTCGTGGCCACCTCTCAAACCACTGCCATGGCCAGGGGGCAAATTCCATAGAAAATATATTAGTTCTCATTTGGACCACAAGTTACAGTTAAGATGGAGTTACTGGGGCTTCCCTGGTGGCGCAGTGGTTGAGAATCTGCCTGCTAGTGCAGGGGACACGGGTTCGAGCCCTGGTCTGGGAAGATCCCACATGCCACGGAGCGGCTGGGCCTGTGAGCCACAATTACTGAGCCTGCGCGTCTGGAGCCTGTGCCCCGCAACGGGAGGGGCCGCGATAGTGAAAGGCCCGCGCACCGCGATGAAGAGCGGTCCCCGCACCGCGATGAAGAGTGGCCCCCACTTGCCGTAACCAGAGAAAGCCCTCGCACGAACCGAAGACCCAACACAGCCAAAAATAAATAAATAAATAAATAAAGTAGCTATAAAAAAAAAAAAAAATTAAAGGAAAATTATAAAAAAAAAAAAAAAAAAAAGATGGAGTTACTTTGCTCAATAGAGGAGGAGATGCTGGCAATCAAAACAATGCAATCACAACATAAATGTCCAGCATTATTTACATTAACTATTAGCAATAAAAATGTAAAACAAATTGCCTATAAACAAAATTAAAATATAGTGTTATGTATATATTTGCTCACACAAGTGAATGTGATCATTTTATTTCTCTCTTTTTTCACTGCAAAATAAGATTCATAATTATTTTCTTAAAGGATTATTCTGAAATTAAAATACTAAATATCTTTAAAGTAACAAGGGCTTACCTTGACATGAAAATCATGACTCATAATTTGTTGCTAATTGTTCAAAATTTAAATGGTCACAATCTATATTCACTTTGAAAGAATTCTGCTAATCTTGCCTAAGTACTATTTTCAAAACAATATGCTTTGGGGTTATTATTTTTGTTAATAATAATGCCACTCATCATTTTGATATTCTGGATCATATTGGCATTTGCATTTGTAGAATACCAGCATAAATGAATACACATATCGTATATAGATAACTCAAAGTGATAACTCAATAAAAGGAAAACAAAAAAAATTATCTTTTACTATTGATATACATTTCTTCTACCAAGGTGTATATTTAGCATGGTGCTTTTATAAGTAATCTACTTTTATAATTTCTCTCCAGAGATTATCACCTCGGAGAAGCAATTGTACTAGAAGTAATTACTCTGGCAATATTGTGATTTTCTACATTAGCTGGGCGGAGTGAAGGTGAAGAACCTTGCCTTCCAGTCAATGAAACAAGAAAAATTTTCCATAGCTCAATATTACTGAAAAGAAGGACTCTGTGCATCTCAATTATATGAGTAGGAAGTTGTGATGTGTTTGAACATATACAAAACCTAAGTCTATATTTTCAGATGTTCTCTGCATTTCCTCAGTTTACCTTTCACCTAGGAGTGTTTCATGGGCTAACTCTTTCCTAAAGTTTAATTAAGAAGATAATTTTTTGTAAGTACATAATGACCAACCATGTACCAATAATTTAACTGTCGCCTCAAGCCACACCAGCCCAAGAATTGATACGGGGATTTATTACCAGTAAAAAGCTCCATTCATTGTTTGCTACCACCATATACCAAGGTGCAGTCCCCTGGTCCCCTCAGGCTTCCTCTCCATGCAGAATTAGGGAGAATTCCCAAGAGGTAGCTGAGGCCATCTCTCAAACAAATTTAGGGAACTTTCTACCCATAATTTCTGTGGCTACACTGTAAATCCTTCAGGTGGCGCTGTTCTCACCACACGCTGTTAACCTGTTCTGGACACCACTATTTCCTTTGTATGCCTTAAAGTCCAGTGGTCATCAAAGCCAGCTCGACTGCTGGCTCTACTTCCAGTTACCCTTAGACACAGCTATGACTCCCCATGGGCAGTATCAAACCTATCAGGCACTATCTGTTCCAGGTATTGTGACAAAAAGGCAAAATTAGAGAATGTCCATTAGTGTTACATTCTGAGCCAAGTTCTAGAGCAATGCTTAATAACAGGTATCACTATTTCAGCACTCACAATGTGCTAGGCACTCTGCTAAATCATCTCATCCAATGTTCATTATTTAAAAATTAAAATCTGAAGCTAAAATTATTGAGTAAATTGTTCAGGATCACTCAGTAAGCAGCAGTGCTGATTTCCCCACCTATGTTTGACTCCAAAACTCAGCTTCTGAACCATGCTTCTAAATATTTACAGAGGTTTCATGAAACATTCTTTCAGCTTTTATTTAAAGCCCTTTCTTAGCCTCTAAGTGAGTCTATGAGCTGCTGTGCTGTGAGAAATCCAAATGAAAAGCACTATGTTCTATGCAAAATCTTTCTACCCCACAATCCTGATACTGTGTTAAAGAGCTAAGCCTGTTGTATCTGATTTTCTCTTTGGAACAAGTTTCTTCCCAAGATTGAGTTACTTTGCTCAATACAGGGCTAGATGCTGGCAACCAAAACAATGCAATTACAACATAAATGTTCAGCATTATTTACATTAACTGTTAGCAGTAAAATGTAAAACAAATTGCATATAAACAAAATTAAAATATAGTGTTATGTATAAATGCTCAGATGCATAAGATGCCTAAACATCTTATATAAATAGATATAAGTTCTAAACCTGCCTGGAAATATCTTAGCCCAGCAACAGATAAAGCTGGTATCTGTGTATCTGGTATCATCTGGTCTAGAGTAAAAATTCACTAACTTTTTCGTCCTAGGACCCCTGACCCCCTTAAAAATTACTGAAGACCTCAAAGAACTTTAACCTGTGAGTTATGAGTTTATGTCTGTGTATATTTACCATATTCGATATTTTAAAAGTATAATATCTTAAATAGAACCACAAATTCTTTGCAGTTCCTTCAAACAATAGAGTCTATGTCAGAACTTTGAATATTTGCTAGCCTTTTGACTTGCTTTGGCCAGAATAATGCAGCAGAAGTGACATTCTATGACTTCCGAGACTAGGTCTTTTTTTTTTTTTTTTTTTTTTTTTTAAGGATTTTCTTTTTAATTAATTAATTTATTTATTTTTGTCTGTATTGGGTCTTCGGTTCGTGCGAGGGCTTTCTCCAGTTGCGGCAAGCGGGGGCCACTCTTCATCGCGGTGCGGGGACCGCTCTTCATCGCGGTGCGCGGGCCTTTCACTGTCGCGGCCCCTCCCGTCGCGGGGCACAGGCTCCAGACGCGCAGGCTCAGCAATTGTGGCTCACGGGCCCAGCTGCTCCGTGGCATGTGGGATCCTCCCAGACCAGGGCTCGAACCCGTGTCCCCTGCATTAGCAGGCAGATTCTCAACCACTGCGCCACCAGGGAAGCCCCCGAGACTAGGTCTTAAGACAATATGTAGCTTCTGCTTTTGCTCTGTTAGAATTCCAAAACCACCATGCCCTGAAGAAACCACACCTAGTCTATGAGATTAGAGGCCTGTGGAGGAGAACTTAGATGCCCCAGCTTACAGGTAGCACCAACTAACAGACTTATGAGTCAGGACATCCTGTACTTTGTAGCCCAGCCAATCCTCAGCTGACTGCAGCCTCATTATTGAGCTTAGAGGAAACCAAGAGAGGAAACTCTCATTCATCCTAAATAATATGGAGAAATAATGTCACTGTTGTTTTAAACCATTAAGTTTGGGGTGAGTTTTTACACAGAAATAGACAACTGTTATGGAAATCTTATGCAGTCTTAGAGTAGTTTTGGGTTCCTAAAAATTTGAAACACAAAGAAAATAGATTCTAGTTAATGAAAAAAATATAATGCTACTTTAAATATAATTCACCCAAAGTGCTTTTTTCAGCTTATTTCCATTTTTTTCCTGAAACTTTTGCTCTTCTGATTTTCTGAAAACAAGAACTAGCTTGATTTGAAAAGACAGCTTACAGACTGGGAGAAAATATTTGCAAACACAACCAACAAGGGATTAATTTCCAAAATATACAAACAGCTCATAGAGCACAATATCAAAAAAACAAACAACCCAATCAAAAAATGGGCAGAATATCTAAGTAGACATTTCTCCAAAGAAGACATACAGATGGCCAACAGGCACATGAAAAGATGCTCAACATCACTAATTATTAGAGAAATGCAAATCAAAACTACAATGAGGTATCAGCTCACTCCAGTCAGAATGGCTATCATCAAAAAGTCTACAGATAATAAATGCTGGAGAGGGTATGGGAAAAAAAGTGACTCTCCTACACTGTTAGTGGGAATGTAAATTGGTACAGCCACTATGGAGAACACTATGGATATTCCTAAAAAAACTTAAAATAGAACTACCATATGATCCTGCAATCCCACTCCTGGGCATATATCTGGAGAAAACTATACTTTGGAAAGATACATGCATACCAATGTTCATTGCAGCACTGTTTACAATAGCAAAGACATGGAAGCAACCTAAATGTCCATCAACAGATGAATGGATAAAGAAGATGTGGTATATATATATACAATGGAATATCACTCAGCCATAAAAAAAAAAATGAAGTAATGCCATGTGCAGCAACATGGATGGACTTGGAGATTACCATACTAGGTGAAGAAAGCCAGACAGAAAAAGACAAATATCATATGATATCAGTTATATCCGGAAGAAAGATACAAATGAACTTATTTGTAAAACAGAAATAGACCCACAGACATAGAAAACAAATTTATGGTTACCAAAGGGAAAGACGAGGGGGCAGGGATAAATAGAAGGTTGGGATTAACATATACACACTACTAAATATAAAATAGATAACTAAAACAACCTGAAAAAGTGTGTGTGTGTGTGTGTGTGTGTGTGTGTATAAACTAAATCACTGTGCTGTAAACCTGGAACTAACATGACATTGTAAATCAACTATACTTCAAATAAAAATAGATTAAATTAATTAACTAATCAAACAAACAAACAAAAGAACTAGCTTTATTTACACAATAGCTTTTGGGAGGGTATAAAAAATTTCCCAAGACTCTTCAGCTATTCCTTCAAGAGATGTGTGTGTGCGTGCACACGCACATGCATACATGTGTGCTTAATATTCAAATTTTTGGCAACTTCTGCTGATTATTTGAATAGTTGAAACATTTTAATGTCCCTTTTGTATATGTAGCAAGAGTTAGTATAATGGTGCCCAGGATCCTTAATTATTATATTAATACATTTTTTGATGTGTTCTAGTTTTAAGTGAAATGTACAGATTCTTTGACACTGAGGCTTTGTAAGAACAGGTCTAAATTAAGCACAGAGTTGAGACAATTATCTGGCTAATCAATTCCCAAACCCTATTATTAAGAAAAAGCAGAGGTTTGAAGTTTAACATTTTCAGATTGGCTGTCTACATTGATTGAGTCATCCAGCTTTCCATTATCCTTTTTTGCAAACATGATTCAAGTCTTTTTGATACAGAATACCTTTAGGTATATCTATATCCATATAACAAAATGGAGTGAAGTAGTTATCTATTTAACTTAGTCTCATATCAGCAATTGTGTATTTATTTTTAAAATATGTAAGGAAATTGCTCCATTTGGGGCTTTACTTTGAAAAGATGCCACCTTAGTGCGGTATTATATAAATTCAATTTAAAAACAAACATTTGAAGGGGTAAAGGATCTTTTATGAATGATGATATAGGAACTAGATGACACTGGAGAATACTAGATACCGTATATTTGAACATGACCAACCTCTAACCTGTGAGTTATCTTCTAAGAGAGGAAAAATAATGGTTATAGCATTGATTAATTACCTGTTGTTCTATTCTTTTAGCACGATATTGGCTTTGCCATTAATTCTTTGGAGATAAACTTATTAACTAACTCATTAACTCTTGTAACATTCATAGGAAGTAGATTTTTCTTTCCCCTGAAAGAGATTGTATATAATGTGAAAAGTGAGAGAAAAAAATGACAAATTTCCAATTAATGCAACTGACACAGAAAGTCAAGGAATAAAAATCAGGAGCCAAATACAGCTTTTCTCATGAATGATTTACAAAATCATATGTCACTACTCCCCCATAATTTTAAAAATCCTTGATCACTCTTTAATCTTCATATAACTGGAGCACACTGTAGCAACCAAGCCCATGTCTTTCTACTGACTTTCCAATGGTAAGCGCTCCATATTTATTTATTAATTTATTGAAAGAAAAGAAGAACTTTTATCTTTACTTTCCAAGATTATTCACACCTAAATCTCCTACCAACAGGTGACTCCCCTTTCAAAGATTGTGAGAGAACACCAAAGTGACAGCAAAATCTACTTCTTTCATTCACTTAGATCAGACTCTCCATGGCTGTTATCAGTGGTGACTATACATCTTGAGTCAACTGAGAGAAGCATAATTTATGCCTCTTGTAGCAGAATAAATATTAACCACCCCCCCTTTCATTATCAAAAGTGTTCAAGTTTGGATAATAGCATAGAAGGTCAACCAAAGAATAGCTTTTTCCCTGGGACTCCATCTCTCATGAATATATGTCTCCTTTCAGAAATTCTCTTCAGTCAGAAGGAGGAGAGTAGGTCAGTAGTCCTGTGATTTTCCTCTACCTCTCCCTTCTTCCTTTTCTCTCAACCCATTACTTAATCCAGTCCATCCCTCCCTTATTTATTTATCTTTCAAGGAAAGGCCAGCTGTATCCTTGGCTTCTTAGCCACTTGAATTGTAACAGAAACAGTATTATTTAGCAGGCAGGTGAGGATGAGCTCTTGAGTTGGAGCCAACCTTGCCTGAACTTTCTTAAGACTCAGTTTCCTCACCTGTAAAGGAAAATAGTAAACTGTCTCATAAGGAAGTGGTAAGAATATGTCATAAAATTGTTTTAAAACTAAAATATGAAAATGCATATACTCTGATTTATGTTACAAATTAAAGCTAACTTAATTTAGGAGTAAAAAGTATTTTTCCAGCACTAATTTTCTGGAAGTTAACAAATTTTAAGTTCTTTTTCAGAATTATGGTAAGTAAACTGTTAGTTTTACAAGTTTTTCAGATTTCTGAGAAGTACAGAGTATAAGCACTGGAAGGGACCCTAAAAATTAGAAGTGGGTGGAATGAAGGGAAGAAAAGGGAAGGGAAAGGAGGAAGGAAAGACAAAAGGAAATAAGAGGAAAAGAAACATATAAAGAACTATCATACCTAGAAAAATAATAGGAATAAATCTCAAGCTGAAATCCTAATAATTGAATGATAAAAGCTTATATAAGATAAAGCCACATTATTACTTTTCACATGAAAACTAAAAATAAACTTGAAAAAGTCACATTAGGATAAATTCTCAAAGATTTATGAAGGATGACAGATACATAACTTCCTCGAGGATCAATCAGTACTGTTCCTTCACTACATTTGAAATTTAGCATCATATTTTACACTTTGAGCATAATAAGCTCTCAAAACATGTTTGTAGTCAAATAACATAAAGCTGTCTTAGCTAGAGGGAAGGTTAACAAAAACATGAACCAACAGAAAAGTGTTGAAAAGTGGACTTCAGCATTTTGATATAGCATTATTTAAAAGTTATTTATTCAAATGGTCAGTAAACATTTCCTATACTCAGGTTCAACAACAAATAGCTAATGATCTATATAAACTATATACAAGACAATTTATAAAACAAAAAGTCACTGCCGCACAAAGTGTATAGAATCAAGTTGAGAAGAAAGAACATTTATGTAGAAAGATTTTTTTAAAAATAAGGTGGGATTTATGCTTCTGACCAATTTGGAGTATTGGGGGCTAGATTTATCCTCCTGTCTAAAACCACATGAAAAATAAGCAAAATATAGGAAACAGTATTTTTAAAACACTGGCCATCAAGTGACAAAGGACAATGTGATCTCTGAGAGCAACAAATGAGGTGAGCCCCAGGATTGCACCCACATACTATATTCAGAGTCATTCCAGACCATGACACAGAGACAGTAATCCAGATGGAGCCCAACAGTCTTCTTAAATTGAGGAAATGGAGCTGAGAGCCAGGGGGACCAAAGTGGCTAGAATTCACAGGGCAGACTCCTGGTGAGGGGAGAGTTGCACAGAATAAATACCCCAGAGATCTGCAGAGGCCCCCCCACTTTGAATATTCCACAGAGTATTGAGCGGCACATGTGTGCGAAATTACTCAAAGCCAGGAAAGAACCACTCAAAAAGATTAAAGGAAATACTACTCAGAGCAGACACAGGAACAGGAATAATGTGTATCCTTTTGCCAGAATGAAAACCTGTTAACTCATAGGACATTGGAGATTACACTCGGAAAGATCTTGCCTCGGTAGTGGGGAATAAATAATTAGCCATAGACTAAACACTGCTCTGGTTCTACCTAATAAATCTTAGAGGCAAGACCTAAAAGTATCAGTTTTCCAAGTAACTCAACTATATCCCAGGAACAAAGCTCAAGAATACGTCTAGGAATATAAAAAAAATACCAACATCCAACAAGGTGAAATTCACAATGTCTGTATCTAAACAATATATTGAAGAGCACTAGAAATACTATGTTGGTAAATACATATGATTTTTTTTCATTTTGTAAATTTACTTAAAAGAGAAAACTGGACTTCTGCTTCCAGGAAGATGCAGTAGAAGCACTTTTCTTTATTCCTTTGCTAAGTACAACTAAAAACTCTGAATGTTATATAAAAAACAAATATAAAAAGACTTTGAAAGGTAGAGAAAAGTCAGACTGGGTAGGGAAATAGGGACCCAAGGAATGACATGGTGGTGAGTTCCCTGGGTTCTCTTTTTGCCTTATAACATTACAAACTTGGAGCTACAGAAGCCAGCAACCCACAGAAAGGATATTTATGTAGAAAGTTATTATTTTTGAAAAAGTAAGATGGGATTTATGTCTGTGGCCAATGTGGGGTATCAGGGATTGGATTTATCCGCCTACCTAAAAGCACATGAAAAACAGTCAAAATATAGGAAACAGTGATTTTAAGAACAGTGGACATCAAGTGGCAAAGATGTTTAAGTGTGATAACACACATACCTGCATACACACACACACACACACACACACACACACAGCTTCAAAGAAAGTCTGTGTGTTCTAATGATAAGGCAGAGAAAAGGGGCAGCCTAGTAAGACAGAAAAGTTTTACACAATAACTGTTCTACTCCAGCCAAACATGACAGAAAAAAAAACAAAAAACAAACCTGTGGTCACATATCACTGACTCCAGGAAAGGCTGATTGCAGAATCTAGACTTCTAACCTAGCCAGGATGTAATGAGTCATCCCAGCCCCTCCCCACTGCCAGGGTGGTGTCAGAGAAGCACAAGTAGGAAGCCAGGACTTTTATCCTTTCTAGGTGGTAAAAAGCCTCTACCCAAAGAGGTATCAATGAAAACCACCGGAGGAGCAGTAACAAGAAACCCCTGTCTCTCCAGCCAGGTTGATACAAGTGGGGGCCCAGAGGGGAGCTAGAACTCCCATTTCCATGCAGCAATAATTAGGAAACATTTTCTTTTATGTCAAGAGGCTGTGTGGGGAACCTTCACTGTAAGTCTCACCTTGCATAATGCAGTGATGCCCTCTTGCTTGCTAAAGTTAAGGTCAGAGAAAGCCACCTAAAATGGAAAGTTTAAACAAGATCCAGATACTCATAACATACAAAACATTCAGATTCCAATTGAAAATCATTTGTCATACCAAAACCCAGTAAAATTTCTACTTGAAGGAAAAAAACACAAATCAATAGATGCCAAGACTACATGACAGATAATTTAGAATTATCTAACAAAGATATAAAGCAGCCATCATACAAATGCTTCAATGAGCAAACAAAAACACGCTTAAGAGCAAATGAAAAAGATAGAAATTCTCAATAAAAAAATTAAAAGTATTACCAAAAAATAGAGAAAATAGTAGATAATAAAAAGAAATAAATAGAAATTTTACAACTGAAAAATACAAAAACAAAAACCCAGTGGAGGGGATTAACAATAGAATAGACAGGATAAAGAATCAGTGATGTTGAAGATAGAATAGAAATTTTCTAACATGAACAACAGAGAAAATAATACAGATACAGAACATCAGTGACCTGTGGAATTAGAACAAGAGATCTTACATTTGTGATATTTGGGTAATAGAGAGTAAAAGGGGGCAGGATGAGAAAAATATTCAAAGAAATAATGACAAAACTGCACATTTGGCAAAAAACATAAGCCTAGAGATTCATAAACCTGAACAAACCCCAAGCAGGATAAACCAAAAGAAATCCACACCAAGACACATTTTAATCAAACTTCTGAAAAATAAGGACAGAGAAAAAACTTTAAGGCAGTGAGAGAGAAATGAGAAGGAGAGGGAATACTCCCAAACTCACTTTATGAGGCCAGCATCACCCTGACACCCGAGCCAAACAAAAACACCACAAGAAAATTACAAGGTAATATGTCTGATGAACATAGATGCAAAAATCCTCAAAAAAATACTAGCAAGCTGAATTCAACAACACATAAAACCATGATTAAGTGGGATTTACCCCTTGGGATGCAAGGTTAGTCTAACATAGGCAAACATTGATCAATGTGATGCAACACATTAACAGAATTAAAACATAAAAACTACATGGTCATCTCAATAGATGCAGGAAAAAGAATCTGATAAAGTTCAACATCCATTCATGATAAACTCTCAAAAAATAGGGATGAAGGAAACTAACTCAACACAATAAAGGCCATGTTATGAAAATCTCACAGCTAACATGATAATCAGTGGGGAAAACGGAAAGCTTTTTCCTCTAAGATCTCATATAAGGCAAGGATGCCGGCTCTTGCCACTTCTATTCAAGAGTACTGAAAGTCCAAACAAGAAATAGAATGCATCCAAATTAGAAAGAAAGCAAAATCTCTGTTTACAAATGACATGATTCTATATGTAGAAAACCCTAAAGCCTCCAAAAAAGTCTGTTAGAATAAACAAATTCAGTAAAGTTGCAGAATAAAAAATCGATGTACAAAAATCAGTTGTATTTTTTTACACCAACAATAATTACCCAAAAAAGAAATCAAGAAAACTATCCCATTTTATGTTGGTATAAAATAGAATAAAATACTTAGGAACAAATTCGACCAAAGAGGTGAAAAATATCCACTGAAAACTAAAACACTGATGAAAAAAATTGAAGAAGAATGCAAATAAATGGAAAGATATCCCATGTTCATGGATCAGAAAAATTAATAGTATTAAAATGTCCATACTACCCAACATGATACAGGATTCAACACAATTCCTATCAAAATTCCAATGGCATTTTCACAGAAATTTTTTTAAAAAATTCTAAAATATGTATGGAACCACAAAAGACCCTAAATAGTCAAAGCAATCCTGAGGCATCAAATTCCTGATTTCAAGTTAGATTACAAAGCAATAGTAATCAAAATAGTATGGTACTGGCATAAATACAGACATGTTAACAAATGGAACAGAATAGAGAGCCCAGAAATAAACCCAAGCATATTCAGTCAACTAATTTCTGACAGGGGTGCCAAGAATACACAATGGGGATAGGAGAGTCACTTAATAAATAGTGTTGGGAAAACTGGATAACCACATACAAAAGAATAAACTTGGACCTCTATTTTAAATCATACTAAAAAATCAACTCATAATGAATTAAAGAATTAAACATAAGACTTGAAGCCATAAAAATCCTAGAAAAGAAATAGGGAAAATCTCTTAGACTTTGGTTTTGGCAATAATTTTTTAGATATGACACCAAAAAAAAAAAAAAAAAAAAAAAAAAGAAAGAAAAGAAAAGAAAAGAAAAAGGCAAAAAAGCAAAAATAAACAAATGGGATTACATCAAACTAAAAAGCTTCTGCACAGCAAAGGAAATAATCAACAGAGTGAAAAGGCAACCTACAATATGGGAGAAAATATTTGCAAGCAATTTAGTTGCTAATGGATTAATATACAAAATATATACAAAGAACTGATACAACTCAGTATCAAACAAAAAACAAAAAACAAACCCCACAACTAATCCAATTTAAAAATGAGCAAAGGATCTGCAAAACATTTCTCCAAAGAAAACATATAAATGGTCAACAGGTATATGAAAAAAAATGTTTAACGTCACTAGTCATCCGGGAAATGCAAGTCAAAAACACAGTGAAGTGATATAACCTCATGCCTGTCAGAATTGCTATTATTAAAAAAAAAAAAAAATTCAAGTGTTGGCAAGGACGTGGAGAAAAGGGAAGCCTCATGCACTGTCACTGGGAATGTAAATTGGTACAGATATTGTGAAAAAGAGTATAGAGGTTCTTCAAATAGAAAAAATAGAATGACTGTATGATCAAGCAATCTCTCTTCTGGGTATATACCCAAAGGAAATGAAATCAGTAACTTGAAGAGATATGTGCATTCCCATGTTCAGTGCAGCATTATTTACTATAGCCAAGATATGAGAACAACCTAAGTATCCACTGGTAGATGCATGGATAAAGAAATGGTATATATATATATATTCAAACTTAAAAAAGAAAATCCTGCTATTTGCAACAACATGAATGAACATGGAAGACATTATCCTAAGTGAAATAAGTCAGACACAGGGGAAAAAAAATGCATGATCACACTTACATGTGAAATCTAAAACAGTCAAATACATAGAAGCAAAGAGTAGAATGGTGGTTACAAGGAACAAGGAGGTGAGGGAAACAGGGAGATGTTGCTCAAACGGTACAAAACTGCAGTTATGTAGAAGGAATGATTCTAGATGTCTAATGCACAACGTGATGACTATAGTTAACAATACTGTGCTGAATAATGGAAATCTGCTGAGAGTTGATTTCAGGTGCTCTCATTACACACACACACACACACACACACAAATGGTAACTATGTTAGAAGATATATTAATTAGCTTGACTGTAGTGATAATTTCACAATGTGTATGTTTATATATATATATCAAATTATGCTGTAAACCTTAAATATATACAGTTTTTATCAAAAAATTAAAACAAATTATAAACATAATACTTGACTAAGTTATTGGAAAATTTTTCAAAGTATGTTTTGGCAAATTGATTTTCTGAAACTTTTATAAAAACCTATGAAATCTGATATATCTGATTAAATTTAACTAAAATTCCTAATCGCACATGTTGCAACTGTGAAATACTGGATTTTGAAGGTCATTGTGAAGAAAAATCTAACACACCTTATTCATGATTCTGATGTGGATTATATTTTAAATGGATAATATTTTGGATTTTCTGGGTTAACTAAAAATGTTATTAAAAAATAACAATAATATTAGCATATAATGTAAGTGGTTTAAAACCCTTCAAATAAAAGGCAGAAATTGTCAAATTGAATAAAAGAGAAAGCACCAACCACGAGAAATTTTCTTTTAAAATAAAGACATATAGGTAACAGGTTTAAGAATGGATAAAGATATAACATGACAGCAATAATCAAGTAGAGTCTCAACATTAATATCAGTCAAGTAGATCAGAGCTAAGAATATCATCAGGGATAAAGAAAGTCATTTCATAATAATAAAGGAGTCAATTCATCAAAAGAACATACAGTGTTCTTTATGCATCCACTAACAGAGCTTTGAAATGCATGAAGCAAAAACTAGAACAGCAAAGAGACAAAAACAAATCTGAATTACAGCTGGATAATTCAATAATGCTCTCTCATAAATTATGGAACAAATGGACAAAATATCTGTAAGAACATAAAATATTTGGGTTTTTAAAATGCATTTGAAACTAAGAGATCAGCAACTTAATCATATGAATTTCCCGGATGACTAGTGACATTAAACATTTTTTTTCATATATCAGCAACTTAATCATATATATATCTATATATATATATATAGATATATATATACACAGTGTTCATTAACAGATGAATAGATAAAAATGTGGTATATATACACAATGGAGTATTACTCAGCCACAAAAAAGAGTGAAATTCTGCCATTTGCAATAGTGTGGATGGATCTAGAGAGTATTGTGATTAGTGAAATAAGTCAGACAGAGAAAGACAAATACTCTTTTTTGTTTTTGCTTGTTTGCTTTGTTCTGAAAACTGTGAACATCTGGCAATGCTAGGCACATTTTCCCCCAAGGAAACACCTTTGTCACTTTTCCAACTAAGGCAGTTACACTGGCCAGTTCTACAGTAGCTGCTCGACTTTGTTCATTGAGTATTAATTGCCATCTACCATCATAGTCACAGTGTTATTTTCCTTACAGTAAAGAGGAAAAAAAAATGTTTCTCGTGAGCTTCATTCACTAACATTCCCTGCTTTGGTCCTGGGGCACTTTCAATGCCTGCTATATAGACTGTTATTAAGATCTTAACTGATTAAAACTTTGATTTTTCTTGGTCTTCTTAGGGTAATACACCCAATGGCAAGCTCTGTACCCATGGGTACCTCTGTACCCCTGGGCTCGACATCTGTGGACAAAAACAAAACACAGAACAAAAATGTTCTGAAAACAAATTCCAGAAATTTCCAAAAATCAAAACTTGAATTTGCCATGCACCTGTAAATAGTTACGTAGCATTTACATTTTTAGGTATTATAAGTAACCTAGAGATGATTTAAAGTATACGGGAGGATAAGCATAGCTTACATGCAAATGCATCTTTTTATATAAGGGACTTGAGCATCTGTGGATTTTGGTATCCAAGGAAGGTCCTGGAACTCATCCCCCTTGTATACTGAGGGACAACTGTATACTTTAACAGTAACATTGCCAAGTAGGAAACATGCAAACTGGTACCCTTGGAAGTATACTGATGTTGCTGCATAGGAGACCTGTATTCGGTTTGGGGGCTCAAAAGAAGCATCTCTTCCTTGACAAATGGAGCAAAAATAAAAGCTTTCCCTTTGCCCCTCTGTGATAGAGAATGGAGTTAGCAGAGAGAAATTGTGGTTAACAAGTAAAGAACAGGAAGTCAGTATTTTATAAGACATATTAGAGGGAAGAAAGTCTTTCATAGAAAACAAAAAATAGTCAAAGCAAGTTAGACTTTAAACACTGGCAAAAACAATAATAAATGCTTACTGTGAAATATAATTTGGCTCCTGATGGGACAACTATAAGTTTGAGAGTTATTTTTAAATATCAGTGCTTTGAAAAATAATTGAGACTGGAAAGCAGTAAGAGGACCCTTGATCAGAGTGGCATTTGAATCCTTCCTTAAAAATAAGTCTAACATTTATATGAGCTAGGAACTATGCTAATCCTCACAGAAACTCTCTTAGGTACAATTTCTTCATTATTCATATGAAGAAACTGAGGCACAAAAGGGTAAGGAAATACCTGTTCCAATGTGCAAATTCAAATCCGTATGATCCCAGAGCTCTTGTTCTTGCCCACTTCACTGTACTACCTTTCTCTTCCCTTCATGTCAAGGAACAGAATACTGAAACAAGAACTCTAAGTACACTGCTTATGTCTGTTGTATGTATATATTTATACTTAAATTGATACACAACCATCAAATCATTATACTCATTCTAAGGAATAATTGATCTTCTCCAGGCAGAAGCCATTACAATGAAAAGATTCCTGGATCAGTCTGAAAACAACCTAGAACAAGTGGATGCAAAGTTGTCAAACGAGCCTGGAATCTAGGAGCATTCAGATAACTCAATTTGTCTATGACCCTGTATTGGGACACAAACACTGTTTAATACTCTCAGATTCCCTCAATTGCCTCATTCTTCCTCTCCTACAAACCACACTGGACTCAGATGAAACATCACACCATGGGTTATAGGATCTGGTTTTCTGATTTAACTAGCAAGGCACTTTCTCTCTGGGAGTAGAAAAGAGTAAATGTTGACCACAGGAAACGAGAGATTTACTTTCCTGATGACTACTCCCAGTGACAGTTTCTCCTTGCACTCTGATGAAGTTCTGACTGCCAAGCAAATAAGCATAGTGAGTGGCCTGCTTATTGTGAGACAGGAGCCTAAAGTCAATGCATAACATCTTCCCTTTATGGACTTGGCTTTCCTTTTTCCTTGTCAGTACTCTGGGTTTGCACTTCCCAGATACCTATCAGTCCTTTAATCCTTACTTTAGACACAACTTTCCAGAGGACCCAGCCTAAGAAAATTGATACTGGAAATTGTTATATAAAATTGAACCATGGAATAATGTTTTACAATTGGATGGCTCACTTGTTTGAAAACAATTTCTTGTAATAAGGAGGATAGTATGAGCTGCATATACACTGCTGCGTTAACTCGTAGAGTACCTACCTCTACCTTATTCTGTCCAATCCCATTGTCAGTAGTGCTGAGTCTTTCCAATCTCACCAAAACATACTGTGTTCATGGAGCTTGCTTGTGTTCAGACAATTGGATAAGATGTGGTCCACAAATCATATGTCAATCAGGAATGGCAGACAAAGACTAGGCAGACACTGCATAGCCATTGGTGGTTGGTAGTCTTCATTCATTGATAGCTCAGTGCTGAAGCAGCATTTACTATCTCTCTGATCCTAGAAATAAAAGGTCCATCTTTCCATGCTCCATTTAATTGACATCTATTTGGGGACAGCTTCTGGCCATGTCTCTTTTACCATGAGTACCTTTTTAATTTTCTTTGCATATCATATGACCTGATACTCCTTTCCAACTAATGAGACAAATAAAATGGTATAGAAACTTTGTTTGTTAAGACATGACCTGAGTCAGCTCTACCCACCACCAGAGCCTCCCATCAAGCCTCTTAGATAGCCTCAACCACCAGAGGGCAGACAGCAGAAGCAAGAAAAACTACAATCCTGCAGCCTGTGGAACAAAAACCACATTTACAGAAAGATAGACAAGATGAAAAGGCAGAGGGCTATATATCAGATGACGGAACAAGATAAAACCCCAGAAAAACAACTAAATGAAGTGGAGATAGGCAACCTTCCAGAAAAAGAATTCAGAATAATGATAGTGAAGATGATCCAGGACCTCGGAATAAGAATGGAGGCAAAGATCGAGAAGATGCAAGAAATGTTTAACAAAGACCTAGAAGAATTAAAGAACAAACAAACAGAGATGAACAATACAATAACTGAAATGAAAACTACACTAGAAGGAATCAATAGCAGAATAACTGAGGCAGAAGAACGGATAAGTGCCCTGGAAGACAGAATGGTGGAATTCACTGCTGTGGAACAGACTAAAGAAAAAAGAATGAAAAGAAATGAAGACAGCCTAAGAGACCTCTGGGACAACATTAAACACAACAACATTCGCATTATAGGGGTCCCAGAAGGAGAAGAGAGAGAGAAAGGACCCGAGAAAATATCTGATGAGATTATAATCGAAAACTTCCCTAACATGGGAAAGGAAATAGCCACCCAAGTCAGGAAGCGCAGCGAGTCCCATACAGGATAAACCCAAGGAGAAACACACAGAGACACATAGTAATCAAATTGGCAAAAATTAAAGACAAAGAAAAATTATTGAAAGCAGCAAGGGAAAAATGACAAATAACATACAAGGGAACTCCCATAAGGTTAACAGCTGATTTCTCAGCAGAAACTCTACAAGCCAGAAGGGAGTGGCATGATATACTTAAAGTGATGAAAGGGAAGAACCTACAACCAAGATTACCCTACCTGGCAAGGATCTCATTCAGATTTGATGGAGAAAACAAAAGCTTTATAGACAAGTAAAAGCTAAGAGAATTCAGCACCACCAAACCACCTCTACAACAAATGCTAAGGGAACTTCTCTAAGTGGGAAACACAAGAGAAGAAAAGGACCTACAAAAACAAACCCAAAACAATTAAGAAAATGGTCATAGGAACATACATATTGATAATTACCTTAAACGTGAATGGATTAAATGCTTCAACCAAAAGACACAGGCTTGCTGAATGGATACAAAAACAAGACCCATATATATGCTGTCTACAAGAGACCCACTTCAGACCTAGGGACACACACAGACTGAAAGTGAGGGGATGGAAAAAGATATTCCATGCAAATGGAAATCAAAAGAAACCTGGAGTAGCTACACTCATATCAGATAAAATAGACTTTAAAATAAAGAATGTTACAAGAGACAAGAAAGGACACTACATAATGATCGAGGGATCAATCCAAGAAGAAGCTATAACAATTATAAATATATATGCACCCAACATAGGAGCACCTCAATATATAAGGCAACTGCTAACAGCTAGAAAAGAGGAAATCGACAGTAACACAATTATAGTGGGGGATTTTAACACCTCACTTACACCAATGGACAGATCATCCAAAATGAAAATACATAAGGAAACAGAAGCTTTAAATGACACAATAGACCAGAAAGATTTAATTGATATTTATAGGACATTCCATCCAAAAACAGCAGATTACACGTTCTTCTCAAGTGCGCACGGAACATTCTCCAGGATAGATCACATCTTGGGTCACAAATCAAGCCTCAGTAAATTTAAGAAAATTGAAATCATATCAAGCATCTTCTCTGACCACAACGCTATGAGATTAGAAATCAATTACAGGGAAAAAAACGTAAAAAACACAAACACATGGAGGCTAAACAATACGTTACTAAATAACCAAGAGATCACAGAAGAAATCAAAGAGGAAATAAAAAAATACCTAGGGACAAATGACAATGAAAACACGATGATCCAAAACCTATGGATGCAGCAAAAGCAGTTCTAAGAGGGAAGTTTATAGCTATACAAGCCTACCTAAAGAAACAAGAAAAATCTCAAGTAAACAATCTAACCTTACACATAAAGGAACTAGAGAAAGAAGAACAAACAAAACCCAAAGTTAGCAGAAGGAAAGAAATCATAAAGATCAAAGCAGAAATAAATGAAATAGAAACTAAGAAAACAATAGCAAAGATCAATAAAACTAAAAGCTGGTTCTTTGAGAAGATAAACAAAATTGATAAGCCATTAGCCAGACTCATCAAGAAAAAGAGGGAGAGGACTCAAATCAATAAAATTAGAAATGAAAAAGGAGAAGTTACAACAGACACCGCAGAAATACAAAGCAGTCTAAGAGACTACTACAAGCAACTCAATGCCAAAAAAATGGACAACCTGGAAGAAATGGACAAATTCTTAGAAAGGTATAAGCTTCCAAGACTGAACCAGGAAGAAACAGAAAATATGAACAGACCAATCACAAGTAATGAAATTGAAACTGTGATTAAAAATCTTCCAACAAACAAAAGCCCAGGACCAGATGGCTTCACAGGTGAATTCTATCAAACATTTAGAGAAGAGCTAACACCCATCCTTCTCAAACTCTTCCAAAACATTGCAGAGGAAGGAACACTCCCAAACTCATTCTATGAGGCCACCATCACCCTGATACCAAAACCAGACAAAGATACTACAAAAAAGAGAAAATTACAGACCAATATCACTGATGAATATAGATGCAAAAATCCTCAACAAAATACGAGCAAACAGAATCCAACAACACATTAAAAGGATCATACACCACGATCAAGTGGGATTTATCCCAGTGATGCAAGGATTCTTCAATATACGCAAATCAATCAATGTGATACACCATATTAACAAATTGAAGAATAAAAATCATATGATCATCTCAATAGATGCAAAAAAAGCTTTTGACAAAATTCAACACCCATTTATGACAAAAACTCTCCAGAAAGTGGGCATAGAGGGAATTTTCCTTAACATAATAAAGGCCATATATGACAAACCCACAGCAAACATCATTCTCAATGGTGAAAAACTGGAAGCATTTCCTCTAAGATCAGGAACGAGACAAGGATGTCCACTCTCACCACTATTATTCAACATAGTTTTGGAAGTCCTAGCCATGGCAATCAGAGAAGAAAAAGAAATAAAAGGAATACAAATTGGAAAAGAAGAAGTAAAACTGTCACTGTTTGCAGATGACATGATACTATACATAGAGAATCCTAAAAATGCCATCAGAAAACTACTAGAGCTAATCAATAAATTTGGTAAAGTTGCAGGATACAAAATTAATGCACAGAAATCTCTTGCATTCCTATACACCAATGATGACAAATCTGAAAGAGAAATTATGGAAACACTCCCATTTACCACTGCAACAAAAAGAATAAAATATCTAGGAATAAACCTACCATGGGAGACAAAAGACCTGTATGCAGAAAACTATAAGACACTGATGAAAGAAATGAAAGATGATACCAACAGATGGAGAGATATACCATGTTCTTGGATTGGAAGAATCAATATTGTGAAAATGACTATACTACCCAAAGCAATTTACAGATTCAATGCAATCCCTATCAAATTACCAATGGCATTTTTTACGGAACTAGAACTAATCATCTTAAAATTTGTGTGGAGACACAAAAGACCCCGAATAGCCAAAGCAGTCTTGAGGGAAAAAAATGGAGCTGGAGGAATCAGACTCCCTGACTTCAGACTATACTACAAAGCTACAGTAATCAAGACAATATGGTACTGGCACAAAAACAGAAACATAGATCAATGGAACAGGATAGAAAGCCCAGAGATAAACCCACGCACCTATGGTCAACTAATCTATGACAAAGGAGGCAAAGATATACAATGGAGAAAACACAGTCTCTTCAATAAGTGGTGCTGGGAAAACTGGACAGCTACATGGAAAAGAATGAAATTAGAACACTCCCTAACACCATACACAAAAATAAACTCAAAATGGATTAGAGACCAAAACGTAAGACCGGACACTATAAAACTCTTAGAGGAAAACATAGGAAGAACGCTCTTTGACGTCAATCATAGCAAGATCTTTTTTGATCCACCTCCTAGACTAATGGAAATAAAAACAAAAATAAACAAATGGGACCTAATGAAACTTCAAAGCTTTTGCACAGCAAAGGAAACCATAAACAAGACGAAAAGACAACCCTCAGAATGGGAGAAAATATTTGCAAATGAATCAACGGACAAAGGATTAATCTCCAAAATATATAAACAGCTCATTCAGCTCAATATTAAAGAAACAAACAACCCAATCCAAAAATGGGCAGAAGACCTAAATAGACATTTCTCCAAAGAAGACATACAGATGGCCAAGAAGCACGTGAAAAGCTGCTCAACATCACTAATTATTAGAGAAATGCAAATCAAAACTACAATGAGGTATCACCTCACAGCAGTTAGAATGGGCATCATCAGAAAATCTACAAACAACAAATGCTGGAGAGGGTGTGGAGAAAAGGGAAACCTCTTGCACTGTTGGTGGGAATGTAAATTGATACAGCCACTATGGAGAACAGTATGGAGGTTCCTTAAAAAACTAAAAATAGATTTACCGTATGATCCAGCAATCCCACTACTGGGCGTATACCCAGAGAAAAACATAATTCAAAAAGACACATGCACCCCAATGTTCATTGCAGCACTATTTACAATAGCCAGGTCATGGAAGCAACCTAAATGCCCATCAACAGATGAATGGTTAAAGAAGTTGTGGTATATATATACAATGGAATATTACTCAGCCATAAAAAGGAACGAAACTGAGTCATTTGCTGAGACGTGGATAAATCTAGAGACTGTCATACAGAGTGAAGTAAGTCAGAAAGAGAAAAACAAATATCGTATATTAACGCATGTATGTGGAACCTAGAAAAATGGTACAGATGAGCCGGTTTGCAGGGCAGAAGTTGAGACACAGATGTAGAGAACAGACATATGGACACCAAGGGGGGAAAACTGCGGTGGGGTGGGGATGGTGGTGTGCTGAATTGGGCAATTGGGATTGACATGTATACAATGATGTGTATAAAACTGATGACTAACAAGAACCTACAGTATAAAAACAAACAAACAAACAAAACAACTAATACTAAACTTTCATTGGGTTATTTGTATGGAAATATGTTAATATAAATGTTTCAGACATTACATGAAATTTCTAAAAATCTTATATGTTCTGGTATAATGTTATAAGTCATAATTGTAGTTATTACTTTAAAATGTATATCTCAGAAATAAAAAAAAAAAAAAGACATGACCTGTGATGAATATTGAAATTAAAGTTGCTTTTATGGCCATTCATCACTGAACCTTAGCATCTGAATGGACAATGATTATTTGTAAGTGAATTATTGTAGTTTATTTTTCAAAAAGCAATTCAATTTACAAATTTCTAAAATCTGTCTGTAATGGTCCATGTTATGGTAAATAATTCCAACTTGCAAGTAAAGAACTGAGTCTTAATTTCAGACTGATCATAATTAGCAAAATCTAATAGAACCCATTTCCCAGCCTCATCTTAATGGACGTCAACTTCTCTACATTCTCAAAATTGCCACCTGTAATAATGGTGAGTTAGTAAGATCCATGGAAGCCAAAACCAGAGCATTTAAAACACAATTTTCCCATACTTTAAATGCCTGTCAGCATCTTCTTCCATTCATTCCCAAGTTTCAAAAAGATCTGCAGGTCTTGAACACAGTATTTTCTTTCTTAGATGGCACTGGGCCTTCTTTGCATAGTTCTGAGGTAAGTCATTGAATCACTTAGTGTTCAAGTTATATTCCCCAAAGCTCCCTTAGTAGCCACTAATCCCCCAAATGTTTGAAATATCTGTAATTAGTAGGTCAATATCAATTAGTGATGGTGTATATTTTTAAGGGTTTTGCTCAATGAGTGTTTAGATACTATCAACCCTATCTTTCATGGAACTATGGAATAATCCATGCCTAAATCTACAGACATCATAAACCTATATGCCACGTGTAAGCTAGCACCTATAACATCTTTGCTGTGTTTTAGTATCTCACCAAATACGTTATTTAAATGAATAATACTTCAAAAAATTCATATCTCAAAATTAAAATTAATAAAATTTAGATTAATAAATTATAAGAAGAAGTTCTTTTGGTGGTGGTAGTGGAAGTTTTTGTTTGTTTGTTTGTACTTACTAGCCATTGGGTATCTGCTAAAAATTACTTAAGTCCAACATTGGCTACTGGTTCCCAAGTAAAGAGTTCAAAGCATCTTAAATTTAGGGTGTGATGTGTTCACTCACTTTAATGCAACTCTGTTTTGCCTGATTCTTTTTCCTCTATCACCATCAATGGAGATTTTACTGCTAAACTGCAAATTTTCAACGTGCTTCTCCACCTTCTTGGTTTCAGACAACGCAATATCCCTAAAGTTCTCCCCAAATTTCCTAAGTTTATTCAACTTCATCCTATATATCCCCATGGAAAGAGAAGTCATTTCTTCTGTCTTGGAGTGTCTTCCATAGATTTTCTTTCCACTCTGAACATATTGAGGAGCCTTCCAAAATCAGTTTTTAGGCTTTTGTATGGGGAATACTCTAGGTACCACCCAGGATGAGAGTGAATTAGGACATGATGACTAGTCTATCTGTTCTGCCTCTCTTGCATTAGTACACAGAATGTGGAAAGAAAGGGCATCCAGTTATTGGATGCCTTCCTGCTGCTGACAGAGTTGAACTTAAAAAATAACGTTGGAATTCATTGCAGTCAGAAGTGTCTACGCTTCTGAACTCTTTCCAAGTCTAGGAATATAAGTGTGGCAGTATCTACCTACTGAACGCTGCTATTATCTGGTAAGGAAATTCCAATTAAATGATACCATTACCTAGATATGGATGGGTTCCAGAATCTCAGCACAAAGAGAGAAAGAGAGAGAAAGAAAGAAAAACAAAATAAAGCCAAAGTCTAAATCTGGAGATGTCTCTCATGTTTTTGAAAGAACTAATACTGCTCTCTGGGACCACAGAGTTTCTTCCCTGTCACCATACTGCTTCACTACTTGGGTCCATGATCATGGATCAAGGTGGTATACCTCAAGTATCTCTCCTGGGCTATCTTAAGACATGTAACACCACTATTGGAACTTATATTTGTTTTGATATATTCTCATTGGCAGTAGTAGGTTTAGATCTTGGCCAGTGTCATTTCCACATGGCCTTCTAGGGAATATTTTTATACCCTCTCTCAGCTTGCCTTCAACTTCTGCCTCCTTTCCCTCCTTGATCAGCTTTAACAACTAAAAGAAGTTGTAGGGTGAGGGGGAGCAATCATACTCTGCTTTTTAGATAGAGCAATTTACTTGGAAAAGCATGAGCTAGGAACTGATCCAAAAAAATATTTGAACTCATATCCAGATTCCATAGCATTTTTAGGTTGCAAAGACATATTTTCTCCTAGCATTCTGGGAAGTTATTAAGAAATTAGCTAGAACTGCCCTCCAGCTCTCTACACACCAAAATGCCCACTTAAAGGCATTTACACATTCTGCCACATTTACTGACTTTCTTGCTTTTTTGATTTGTTTTGATTTGGCCTAGCAGTCAAGTACAGAGTTTTCTAACTCTGCTACTTCTGTATCTAGCAACAACTCAGGAAAACATGCTGGGTCACAGTTCAAAAGGTCCCTGACCTGATACTGGGGTAGGATTTCCTGAAACCAATCCCAGCTTTTGGTTATGGTTTCTTCCAGTAAAAGAGGAAATAAGTATCCTGAAGCCAAGATGCATTCATCAGTTTGGCAAAGTATTTTCCGACTCCTCCAGATTACCTGCCTGAGGCTCTCTCCTTTTTTAAAGGATGCATGAGGAAAATCTGATCACTTTTTATTGGACCCCAGACTAGCTTCCAACAAACTCTCTTTATTTCAATAGGCCAGCACACAAGGTAGATAATTAATTGCATAGAAACTACTCCCTTTGGTACAGCCTTCCTAAGTACCCATGTCTAATATGATTTTAATGATGCTTGCAATATTCCATAGATCCTATTCACAGTTGGTCATTATTCCTGTCACCAGAAATGTGAATATCAAAGTTGACCTTTATCCCTATGCATTATCCCTGTATGAACCTGGTGCTAAAGAAGGAGAAATATATTTAATTCCAGCTTAGAGATAATGTTACTGTGAAGTAATTCAGGTTTTACTCAGGACTTTCTACATTGAAAGGTGAGCAGATGTGTAAATCACCTAAGAAGAAGATGGAAAGATAGACCAAAAGAGACAGGGCCTACAGCTTTTACCTGGCACATGGCAAGGTTATATCTGTGTATCATGGAAGGGCCCCCCAGATTAATGGGGATGGTGCTGACTCGGCTCAAAGACTTCCCAGCCAACTCTGTAGTTAGGACAAGGCTTTCATTTCAGGCCACTATTGCAGGTGGATTTACTTTCTCCCCATGCTTTCTAAGTAGTACATAAGGTAGAATTTAGTATCAAACCATCATTCCCCTGGGATAATGGATTATCACAAGCTCTGAGACCTCTGTAGAGACTGCCCATATGCATTACCTTCTACTCTACCACCTACATGGTGGTAATCCATTCTGACAATGGGTGCAAATCAACCTTACCCAGTTGTTACAGGAGAATTTCTAATGCCATACTGATTGTCAACTCTGATTCTAGTAGCCCACTAACTGAGACTTACCTGCTTTCATCAGGCCCCTACTCTAATGTCAGCAAGTCTGCCTCTGAACCCTGACCCAGGGCAATAACAATGTCACATGAAGAAAACCTTCTCAGATGAGCTCTGTTAGTCTACCTGGATTATAGGTATCACCAGTGATATGCAGGTGTGATGGTTAATTTTATGTGTCAACTGGGCTAAGGTATGCCCAGATAACTGGTAACATATTATTTTGGGGTGTGTCTGTCAGGGTGTTTTCAGAAGAGATTAGCATTTGAATTGGTCAACTGAATAAAAAAGATCACCCTCACCAGTTTGGGTGGGTATCATTCAATTTGTGGAGGGCCTGAATAGGACAAAAAAGCAGAGGAAGGGTGAATTTGCTCCCTGCTCAAACTGGGACATCATCATTTCCTGCCTTTAGACTTGGCTCTCCTTGTTCTCGGTGCTTTGAGTTTTGACTAGAATTTTACCACAGACTTTCACAGGCCTCCAGCAGGCAGAGGGCAGATTGTGGAACATCTCAGCCTCCATAATCACATCATGATTTGTAGTATAAACCAACTTCTGTAAATATTCCTACCCTGGCCAGTTTAAATCTATCACTGTATCATTACTGAATGCAGAGTTGTGCACTGGTGGCTGGCATGAGCAGATAAAACTAGCTCCAGCACACCTATCTAGATTACCCATGATTCCTTTCTTCATACTCCACTTCTTCATCTTGGAACCTCTTTGTCAATTATTTTACCTGAACTATAGAAGTGAATGACTTGTACATTGTGGAATCCACCCAGCCCACCCCCAACAGAATGTCTGTGTGTGTAAGTAAACTTCCCTGTTCAAGTAGGCCATCAACATTGCCATACCTATTCTCACTATGTGCTCAACACAAGACCCAAACGTACAGGTTTAGTGCCAGACCCTGATCCTGGATATTTCACCAATACATCATTAAAGAACTCTAAAAAATAACAGGACAAAATCAAGAATGCTAGAATATATTTACAGTCTTTGTATTTTAGGTCAATTAACATCAAATTAAGTTGATTACCGACTACCAATAAATTGTTTCATACCAATAGTGTGGAAACAAATGACTCCATGTTATTAAACTATCAGAAGCACTCATATGAAAGGTTACGGGTTTCAAATTTTTTGGCTACCATTTGTCATTAAATAGTCTAGCAGGCTGTCCTATTTCTGAGCTTCGCAGTGAGTAGCCTAATTGAGGGCACAGCTGTTCTTGTGTAATTTGTCACTGTCTCTCTCCGACCATACTGAGTACTGAGTTTCTTTTCTCTGATATTATCTAAATTAAAAGTAAATCAACAAAGATAGAACACACGAGCTGGCTAGCTAACAGGGTGAGTAGAATTTTAAATCAACTAATTAATCAAATGGAAGACATCTGGTAAAACAAAAAATGTAGTAGAGGAAAATGGTTAAGATCTAGACTTCCTGAGCCAGAGATGTGTTTCAATTCCCACATCTGCCAATATCAGCTGTATGATATTGAACAAGTTACTGAACATCTGTTGGCAGAGGCTGCCAGCTGATCACCATAATGACTTTCACTTCTTCTCGGTTTCTGGCTAGACTATATCTCTCATCTGACCAATATTGGCAATGGAACAGAAAAGCAACAGATGCTACTTTGGGGCTAAGAACGTTAAGAAGCCAGTATTCATCCTCCATTCTCCTTTTTCAGTACAGACTGAAATACAGATTCAGATGACAATAAAGACTCCGAGGGATGGTGAAACAAAATGGAACAAGCCTGGTTCCTTGAATCACCACAAGGAGAACAGTCACCTGCAGACCAAGGCCATCACTTTGACTTTTCCTTGAGTGCACTGTCTTTGAACTTCAACGTATCTGTTACATCAGTTCAGCCTACCCAAATGAATACAACATCTGTTTGAATGAAAGTATACTACCACTACCTGCCTTAATTAACATTGTCTTGGCTGGGAGTAGCAAAACTTCACTGAAGCTACACCAAGTTAAATAGAGAAATTTTCGGTAATGAAGTGGTAGTCCAGGAAAATACCTGTCTCTCTAGCGGCAATAGAAACAATCAGAAAAGTCATTTAAAATCTAAGAAGCCACTTTTAAAATATCTCTTATCTCTGTATATGTTCATTATTCTATCTTTCCATGTAAATGCCACTCCACAGGTTGATTTTACACACCCATGTTCAAGAAAATAATATCTCTCAATTGCAATTTCAAACTCAAGGGAATAGAATCTATTTGACCCATCTTAGGCTAAATGTTCACCATTTGTCCACTTTAGAACAAAGCAATGAGATCACAAAATACTAACATCATTGCCAAAGGCCCACTCCTATGTGTGAGTCAAGAGGGGCGATTCTCAATGTAAAAAGGTTTGCGGTAAATAGACTCAAAATGGGTCAAGTACACTATCTCATGAATTATCATAAAAATTAAATGAAATGCTCCTGAAATCCTTAGCAAAGTTCCTTACACACAGTAAGGAACTTGTTATTCTTATGATTATTATTATTAGACATTGTACCAGTTTTCTGTTGCCATAACAAATTATCAAAAACATAGCAACTTCAACAACATTCATTAAACAACATCCATTTATCTCACAGTTTCCATGGGTCAGAAGTCTGGGCACAGCGTGGCCTAGCTGGTTCCTCTGGTCCAGGTCTCACAAGAACCAAATCAAGATGTTGGCAGGACTGTGTTCCTTTCTAGACGCAGATTTTTGGAGGCACTTCAAAGCTCTTTTAGTTTGTTGGCAGAATTCAGTTCCTTGTACTTATAGGAAATAGGTCCCTGTTTCCTTGAAGACTGCCAACTATGGGCTGACTTTATCTCCCAGAAGCCTCTCTCTGGCCCTTGCAGTTGGCCCCCGATAGCTCAGGACCAGCAATGGTGCTTTGAATCCTCACTCGGAATCTTTGCTTTCCCCTTCTGCAGCATCTTTCCTGCCTTCTCTTCCACCACATCTCTCTGACTCCAGCCAGAGAAAATTATCTGCTTTTAAGGCTTATGTGATTAAGTTGGACCCACCCAAATTATCCAGAATAATCTTCTCACTTTAAGGTTCATAACCTTAATTACACCTTAATTACATTTGCAAAGTTCCTTTTTTTTGTTGGAGTTGCATACATTTTTTTAATTGAAAGAAGTTAGCCTCCTAAGTATTGCTCTTACAGGTTTATCGAAGTCAAGTATTCATACCACTTATAAATTTTAAAATATATGTATGGAAAGTAATTTACACATAAAGGCAAACACAAATTGTATGCTTACATAATATTTAAAAATCATTACAGTCGTGTTTATACCATGACCTGCTTCAAAATTTCTTCAGAACTATTCAAAAGTAAATGGTAGTTGGGTCATATATGTCTATCATAAATTCTAAATTAGAGAAGTCTGGAGTAGTAATATTTAATGTCTTTCTGTGGTAGGTAGAATTGCCCCCTAAAAATGTCCATGCCCTTATCACTGGAGCCTATGAATGTTATGTTTTCATGTTAAAAGGAACTTTGCATTTACTTCTGAAGAGTTCTGAAGAAATTTTGAAGCAAGTCATGGTAGAAACATGACTGTAATGATTTTTAAATATTATGTAAGCATGCAATTTGTGTTTGCCTTTATATGTAAATTAATTTCTATACATGTATTTTAAAATTTATAATTATTCTCTTTGTTAAGTAACACATCCTCTGATTTATATATTCATTTCACATATTTTTTTTTTTACATGCTCACAATTTCAGGTGCTAGAGATACAGTCCTGGCCAGCACAGTTTAGAGTCCTGTGCCATGCAGGAGCCTACACGCTAGTACCGACAGACAAGCAATAAGCAAGTTAACTTAAAAATCAAGGTAATTTCAGATGGTGATAAAACAAGAGTTATGTTTTGGAGAGGCCCAGAGAGCTAGGTAGGCAAAAGGCAGCTCTCTTTTAGATTGGCTGGTCAGGGCACATCTCCCTAAAGGAGGTAGGATTTGAACATTACAGGTAAAGGTACAGTAGAAGAATGTATCCACAGGGAAGGGAACCAGTTTGAAGTGACGTGGCAACAAGCTTGGGAAAAAGTGACCAATGGGAGAAAGGTACTAGATGAATTCAGAGAGGGGGACAGAGGCCAGATCACTTGCCTAACACTTTTAAATTCTCATTGTCAATATAGGTACTTAAAAATTACAATCTGATTTTAAAGCCATAAAACATACAAATAATCAGTTCAAACTAAACTTCACCAAACTTGTCTGCTTGGATACAGTATTTCAATCAAATATAAACTTATAGTTGAAAGAGAAAGTTATAATGATTAATTTCACCCCAATGTTCCCAAGTCCACCTAGTCCTATAAAATCATTCTTCTCCTTCAAGTGTAAATAGAACACATATTCCTTCATGGAAAAGATGTCCATGTCCCATCTGTAATGGGAGAACTAAGAATCCTTCTTTTTCCTCATGCCCTTTCCCACGAATCTTTAGAGTTCATGTTTCTTCAAGTCAGTTTGCCCTAATTTATTGCTTCTGCTAAATTTTAGTTTCACTTATATCTGTCTTCTGTTTTTTACTTCTCCCTCAATTAGGAAAAGAACACATTTTCCTTAATTTTCTTCAAATGCACTCTCAAATTCCTCCCCCCCAACAGTTATATGTAATTGTAACAGACTGGTTATTTATAGGAAAGAAACAGGAGTAATATTGCAGCTACTTCAAACTTAATAATGGTCATCCCTGTTCCAAATGACATTGGCCATTCCCAGCTGGGAGGTGGGAGTGTTCATACTGTTCTCTTAGCCTTCAAAAATGTTGCACTCTGATTTCTTTATTCCTCTTCTATCACCTTAGCCCCTTTCTCAGGATTGTCAGAGGAAATCGGAATCAGTTATCCCCATAGGTGCCACGTCATAAGAGTACCTCAAAGTTTTCCCTTAAATGATACTTCTGTCTTTAACAGGAATTCTGCTGTTGGACTGTTTTTTTCTCCTGGCCTTATAAACTATGAAGACTTTTTTGAAAGACATAGATAATTTATTTTTCCTTTAGGCACTAACTTTCTTCATTATGCCATACATCACACACACACACACACACACACACACACACACACACAGACTTTCAGAGGAAACATGCTCTATAAATGCAAAAAGGATAATGATAATTATTATTCATAGTTTCTCGTGATATATGCTAGAATTCATCTGTAAAATGATCTGTTTCTGAGAGATGGACAGAATGAGAGGTATTTAAAACCTTAGAAGGAAAAAAAGATCTAGTTGAAATGTGTAAAAGTCTTATTTTATTCAGCACCCCAACTTAAAAATGGCATTGTTAAAAAGCTCTATTCAAATTTGCAGTGAATAGAGATCTAAATTTAATTAATCTGTTGGCTTGAGAACTTTTAGAACATTTTATCTTTCTTACAGAGTCCTAAAATATGGTCTGTAAGCAGCCCTTGACATTTTTGTACATTCGAACCATATGTCTCTTGTTCAGACTCCCACTTTTTAACATTACATAGTTTAATGCCTTAAATACCTTGGAGAAAACCCCAGAATTCTGACTCTTATAAATCAAATGATAAATACCACAAGTTGTTAAATGACGATTCTGTCTGTTAATCAACATCTTAATATAAATGCTGTGACTATTTTTCAGAGAAATGTGTATTTAAATAATTTATGAAATCTCATCATCGTTTTGACAAGGGACATATAAGATTAAGGCCCAGCTCTGTCTGGGTATTAATTCCAGTTCTGTCATTTACTAGTAGGTTACTTCACTTTTTGTGCTTCCATCTCCTCTTTTGTTAAATGGGCAATATTTCACACAGTTGTGTTAGAATTCAATGAGTTAATACAAGTAAAGAAGTTCTTAGATCAATGCCTGGCATGCAATGGTATTTTAAAAGGATTAGCTATGAAACTATATGAGATATGAAACTATATAAGATATGAAACTATATGAAGATATTAAATTATTATATTAAACTTCACAGAAATGGGGAAATGAAAGTATTGTTTCTACTGAGAAAACATTAAATCGAGTAGGTTATCCAAAACTTTGCCCTTAATCAAGTGCCAGCTAGACTAATCTTCACAAGTGAATGATCAAATTATGAAGAAAAAAGTTGTACGAAGTGTTGGGAAAAGTTTATTGTGTCTAAATTATAATACTGTCAGCTCTCAGCAGACAGAATCAAACCACCACTCATATCATATAAATCTCTTAATAGTACATAAAAAAGAATTTGTTACTTACTTTCTTCTTAGTTCACTTTTTTCCCTATGTTTATTTCATCATCAATATATTCTCTAAAATAAAATGAAGACTTTTTTGCAGGCTCAAATCTAAATGCATTAGCAAGATATACATGTAATTCACAATTTTTAGGCCTCTAGAGATTTTTTTTCTCCTCCAGAGATTCCCAAGTCACTGATACATTTTTTTTTCTTCAGGGGTAAAACAAATTTCATTATCTTTACTTACAAGTGACTTTGCCTTTCACAAGTTATAGTCTATAATACAACTCTGTTTTAAAGGTAAACTACAATTTAAGAAATTCTGATGGTGGATTCGAGCATTTTAATTTTTAAATGTACACTGGCCTTTTTCTTAGATTATCCATGATTGTCAGTGAAGATTTATAGATATCAAAATTTTAAAAGGAAGAAAGCCATAAAATGAGATAAGTGGCCATGTCACTAAAGCTATAAGGTTAAGAGTCATGGCGACACAAACCAATCATACATCTCCTGCCCACTGCCCACCCCCAGCAAAGCATGACACAGGAACAAAATTCAGGGAATGTTAAGAACAGGAGAAGACTTAGATCAACTCTGATACTTTTTTGCACAGGTGAGGATCCCCCTGGTTCAAACAGAAAATGTGAGTAGTTCAAGTATAAAAAGGGTTCAGACTTTTTACATCTGAAATTCACTTTACAACACAAGAGATATTTTACTATTCTCTCTTGCCCCCATAAAAGAGAAAATCTTATGTGGGCCTTATCCTGGGAAAAGAAGTGTTGCTGCAGTCTTGTTTTCATTCCCTTTCTTCCTCCCTTCTTGCCTTCCTTCTTTCCTCTTTCTTTTGTTCATATACATATAGATATAAAGATATATAGGCATAGATAGATAAAGATATAAAATTTAAACAAACACAACATTAAAAGTTACATTACTTTTAAATGTTGTGCTACCTTTGCCTCCCTTTTTGGTTTTGACACTTGTTTTATCACCATCTGAAATTACCTTGATCTTTTATGTGTTATGATGTTTATATTTTCTTCTTGTTTCTCTCTTCTTGTCACATAATCCCCCTCCAAAGAGTGTAGTGGTATGAATCATTCCATATTTTTTGCGTGTTGGAATAACCACACACAACGTGAACACAAAAAATGAACATGGGTGTGTGTAAGCATGTATGCATTTCTCTGTCATTTAAAGTTAGGTAAACTCAGCAGTGAACCTACTTAGTCATTTTGTTAATTGATCCTGAATCACCTTTCCATTATCTTCCAGGTTGATTTTTTACTGAAGTATTCTACAACTTCTTGGGCAATTTTGGGCATTTTTTAGTTTGCTGGGCTATCATCCATTTCTTCTAGGTTACAAAATAGATTTGACTGTAGTAGCCTCTTCTAACTCTTTTCATCTTCTCTGTATTTGGGAGTTATGTTTTTCTTCTCATTCCTAAGGTTTCTCATTCCTTTCATATTTGATTAATCAAATGAACAAGTAGTTTGTTTAGGTTATGCATCTTTTAAAAGAACCAGGTTTTATATAATTTAATATCTGTACTATTATTTATAGAATTTTTTCATTCATTTTGGTTTCTATCCAAATAATCACTGTTTTTAGAAATATATCATTTTTTCAAGGTAACTACCTCAGAATCCTTTAAAAAAACAGCATTAGCAAGATATCTAATGTATGACTGCCTTTTACCAAATTATAGATACATATTTGTGCAAATTATTAAGTACTGAATCTCTGAGAATTGAACATGTGTTTGTGTCTTTTACAATTATTTTTGTTTTTATTATGAAGTTATACTTTAATGGCATTTTGGATTAAAAGAAACATGAATTTAAAACTATTAAATCGGAGAGGACCTTCAGGATGGCAGAGGAGTAAGACGTGGAGATCACCTTCCTCCCTACAAATACATCAAAAATACATCTACATGTGGAACAACTCCTACAGAACACCTACTGAACACTGGCAGAAGACCTCAGACTTCCCAAAAGACAAGAAACTCCTCACGTACCTGGGTAGGGCAAAAGAAAAAACAGAGACAAAAGAATAGGGACAGGACCTGCAACTCTGGGAGGGAGCTGTGAAGGAGGAAAAGTTTCCAGGCACTAGGAAGCCCCTTCACTGGTGGAAATGGGGGGGTGAGGGGGTGAGGGAAAGCTTTGGAGCCATGGAGGAGAGCGCAGCAACAGGGGTGCAGAGGGCAAAGCAGAGATATTCCCGCACAGAGGATTGGTGCCAACCAGCCCTCACCAGCCCGAGAGGCTTGTCTGCTCACCTGCCGGGGCTGGTGGGGGCTGGGGGCTGGGAGCTGAGGCTCAGGCTTCGGAGGTCGGATCCCAAGGAAAGGACTGGGGTTGGCTGCGTGAACACAGCCTGAAGGGGGCTAGTGCGCGACACCTAGCTGGGAGGGAGTCCGGGAAAAACTCTAGGCCTGACTAAGAGTCAAGAGAACATTGTTTCGGGGTGCGCGAGAAGAGGAGATTCAGAACACTGCCTAAACGAGCTCCAGAGATGGGCTCGAGCCACAGCTATCAACACAGACAACAGAGACGGGCATGAAACGCCAAGGCTGCTGATGCAGCCACCAAGAATCCTGTGTGCAAGCACAGGTCACTATCCTCACCTCCCCTCCCAGGAGCCTGTGAAGTCCACCACTGCCAGGGTCACGTGATCCAGGGACAACTTCCCTGGGAGAACACATGGCACGCCTCAGCCCGGTGCAACGTCACGCTGGCCTCTGCCGCCACAGGCTCACCCCGCATTATGTACCCTCCCTCCCCCCGGCCTGAGTGAGCCAGAGCACCTAATCAGCTGCTCCTTTAACCCCGTCCTGTGTGAGTGAAGAACAGATGCCCTCAGGTGACCTACATGCAGAGGCGGGTCCAAATCCAAAGCTGAACCCCTGGATCTGTGCGAACAAAGAAGAGAAAGGGAAATTTCTCCCAGCAGCCTCAGGAGCAGTGGATTAAATCTCCACAATCAACTTGATGTACCCTGCATCTGTGGAATATCTGAATAGACAATGAATCATCCCAAAATAGAGGCAGTGGACTTTGGGAGCAACTGTAGACTCAGGGTTTGCTATATGTGACTGACTACTTTCTTATTTTTATGTGTATCTTAGTAAAGATTTTAGGGCTTGTTATCACTGGTGGATTTGTTTATTGGTTTGGTTGCTCTCTTTTTTTATTACTTTTTTTAATTTAATAATTTTTTTACTTTTTGATTTTATTTTATTTATTTATTTATTTTTCTTTCTTTTTTTTCTCCCTTTTCTTCTGAGCAGTGTGACTGACAGGGTCTTGATGCACCAGCTGGCTGTCAGGCCTGAGCCTCTGAGGTGGGAGAGCCGAGTTCAGGACACTGGACCACCAGAGACCTCCCGGCTCCACATGATATCAACTGACGAGAGATCTCCCAGAGATCTCCATCTCAACGCTAAGACCTAGCTCCACTCAACGACCAGGAAGCACCAGTGCTGGACACCCTATGCCAAAAAACTAGCAAGACAGGAACACAACCCCATCCATTAGCAGAGAGGTTGCCTAAAATCATAATAAGCTCACAGACACCTCAAAACTCAGCACCAGATGCAGTCCTACCCATCAGAAAGACAAGATCCAGCCTCATCCACCAGAACACAGGCACCAGTCCTCTCCACCAGGAAACCTACACAACCCATGGAACCAACCTTACCCACTGGGGACAGACACCAAAAACAACGGGAACTAAGAACCTGCAGCCTGTGAAAAGGACACCCCAAACACAGTTAGTTAAGCAAAACGAGAAGACACAGAAATACACAACAGATGAAAGACCAAAGGAAAAACTCACCAGACCAAAAAACTGAAGAGGAAATAGGCAGTCTACCTGAAAAAGATGCAGGTAATGATAGTAAAGATGATCCAAAGTCTTGGAAATGGAATGGAGAAAATACAAAAAATGTTTAAAAAGGACCTAGAAGAACTAAAGAGCAAACAAACAAACATGCACAACACAACAAATAAAACTAAAAATTCTCTAGAAGGAATCGATAGCAGAATAACTGAGGCAGAAGAATGGATAAGTGACCTGGAAGATAAAATAGTGGAAATAACTACCTCAGAGCGGAATAAAGAAAAAAGAATGAAGAGAATTGAGGACAGTCTCAGAGACCTCTGGGATAACATTTAATGCACCAACATTCGAATTATAGGGGTCCCAGAAGAAGAAGAGAAAAAGAAAGGGACTGAGAAAACATTTAAAGAGATTATAGTTGAAAACTTCGCTAATATGGGAAAGGAAATAGTCAATCAAGTCCAGGAAGCACAGAGAGTCCCATACAGGATAAATCTAAGGAGAAACACGCCAAGACACATATTAATCAAACTATCAAAAATTAAATACAAAGAAGAAATATTAATAGCAACAAGGGAAAAAGAACAGATAACATACAAGGGAATCCCCATAAGGTTAACAGCTGATCTTTCAGCAGAAACTCGGCAAGCCAGAAGGGAGTGGCAGGACATATTTAAAGTGATGAAAGGGGAAAATCTAGAACAAAGATTACTTTACCCAGCAAAGATCTCATTCAGATTTGACAGAGAAATTAAAACATTTACAGACAAGCAAAAGCTAAGAAAATTCAGCACCACCAAACCAGCTTTACAACAAATGCTAAAGGAACTTCTCTAGACAGGAAACACAAGAGAAGGAAAAAACCTATAATAACAAACCCAAAACAATTAAGAAAATGGGAATAAGAACATACATATCAATAATTACCTTAAATGTAAATGGATTAAATGCTTCAAACAAAAGACATAGACTGCCTAAATGGATACAAAAACAAGACCCGTATATATGCTGCCTACAAGAGACCCATTTCAGACCTAGGGACACATACACACTGAAAGTGAGGGGATGGAAAAAGATATTCCATGCAAATGGAAATGAAAAGAAAGCGGGAGTAGCAATTCTCATATCAGACAAAATAGACTTTAAAATAAAGACTATTACAAGAGACAAAGAAGGACATTACATAATGATCAAGGGATCAATCCAAGGAGAAGATATAAGAATTGTAAATATTTAGGCACCCAACATAGGAGCACCTCAGTACATAAGGCAAATGCTAACAGCCATAAAAGGGGAAATCAAGAGTAACACAATCACAGTAGGGGACTTTAACACTCCACTTTCACCAATGGACAGATCATCCAAAATGAAAATAAATAAGGAAACACAAGATTTAAATGACACATTAAACACGATGGAATTAATTGATATTTATATAACATTCCATCCAAACACACCGGAATACACTTTCTTCTCAAGTGCTCATGGAACATTCTCCAGGATAGACCATATCTTGGGTCACAAATCAAGCCTTGGTAAATTTAAGAAAATTGAAATCGTATCAAGTATCTTTTCCGACCACAACACTATGAGACTAGATATCAATTACAGGAATAAAAGTCTGTAAAAAATACAAAAACATGGAGGCTAAACAATACACTACTAAATAACTAAGAGATCACTGAAGAAATCAAAGAGGAAATAAAAAAATACCTAGAAACAAATGACAATGAAAACACGATGACCCAAAACCTATGGGATGCAGCAAAAGCAGTTCAATGAGGAAAGATTATAGCAATACAATCCTACCACAAGAAACAAGAAAACTCTCAAAAAACTACCTAAACTTACAACTAAAGGAACTAGAGAAATGAGAACAAAAAAACCCCAAAGTTAGCAGGAGGAAAGAAATCATAAAAATCAGGTCAGAAATAAATGAAAAAGAAATGAAGGAAACAATAGCAAAGTTCAATAAAAGTAAAAGCTGTTTCTTTGAGAAGATAAACAAAATTGATAAACCATTAGTCAGACTCATCAAGAAAAAAAAGGAAAAGACTCAAATCAACAGAATTAGAAATGAAAAAGAAGTAATAACTGACACAGCAGAAATACAAAGGATCATGAAAGATTACATCAAGCAACAATATGCCAATAAAACGGACAACCTGGAAGAAATGGACAAATTCTTAGAAAAGCACAACCTTCCGAGACTGAACCAGGAAGAAATAGAAAATATAAACAGACCAATCACAAGCACTGAAAATGACACTGTGATTAAAAATCTTCCAACAAACAAAAGCCCAGGACCAGATGGCTTCACAGGTGCATTCTATCAAATATTTAGAGAAGAGCTAACACCTATCCTTCTCAAACTCTTCCAAAATATAGCAGAGGCAGGAACACTCCCAAACTCATTCTACGAGGCCACCAGGACCCTGATACAAAAACCAGAAAAGATGTCACAAAAAAAGAAAAGTACAGACCAGTATCAGTGATGAACCTAGATGCAAAAATCCTCAACAAAATACTAGCAAACATAATCCAACACCACCTTAAAAGGATCAGATATCCTGATCAAGTGGGTTTTATCCCAGGAATGTGGGGATTGTTCAGTATACGCAAAACAATCAATGTGATACACTACATTAACAAATTGAAGGATAAAAACCATATGATAATCTCAATAGATGCAGAAAAAGCTTTTGACAGAATTCAACACCAATTTATGATAAAAACCCTCCAGAAAGCAGGCATAGGGGGTACTTACCTCAAAACAATAAAGGCCATATATGACAAACCCACAACCAACATCATTTTCAAAGGTGAAAAACTGAAACCATTTCCACTAAGATCAGGAACAAGACATCATTGCCCACTCTCACCACTATTAATCAACATAGTTTTCAAAGTTTTAGCCATGGCAATCAGAGAAGAAAAGGAAATGAAAGGAATCCAAATTGGAAAAGAAGTAAAACTGTCACTGTTTGCAGATGACATGATACTATACATAGAGAATAGTAAAGATACTACCAGAAAACTATTAGAGCTAATCAATGAATTTGGTAAAGTAGCAGGATACAAAATTAATGCTCAGAAATCTCTTGCATTCCTATACGCTAATGATGAAAAATCTGAAAGAGAAATTAAGGAAACACTCCCATTTACCACTACAACAAAAAGAATAAAATACCTAGGAATAAACCTACCTAGGTAGACAAAAGACCTGTATGCAGAAAACTATAAGACACTGATGAAAGACATTAAAGATGATACAAACAGATGGAGAAATATACCATGTTCTTGGATTGGAAGAATCAACATTGTGAAAATGAGTATACTAAACAAAGCAATCTACAGATTCAATTCATTCCCTATCAAGCTACCAATGTCATTTTTCACAGAACTAGAACAAAAAATTTCACAATTTGTATGGAAACACAAAAGACCCCTAATAGCCAAAGTAATCTTGAGAATGAGAAATGGAGCTGGAGGAATCAGGCTCCTGGGCTTCAGACTGTACTACAAAGCTACAGTAATCAAGACAGTATGGTACTGGCACAAAAACAGAAATATAGATCATTAGAACAGGATAGAAAGCCCAGAGATAAACCCACACACATATGGTCACCTTATCTTTGATAAAGGAGGCAAGAATATACAGTGGACAAAAGACAGCCTCCTCAAAAAATGGTACTGGGAAAACTGGATAGCTACATGTAAAAGAATGAAATTAGAACACTCCCTAACACCATACACAAAAATAAATTTCAAATGGATTAAAGACCTAAATGTAAGGCCAGACAGTATAAAACTCTTAGAGGAAAACATAGGCAGAACACTCTTTGACATAAATCATAGCAAGATCCTTTTTGACCCACCTCCTAGAGAAATGGAAATAAAAACAAAAAGAAACAAATGGGACTTAATGAAACTTAAAAGCTTTTATACAGCAAAGGAAAACATAAACAAGATGAAAAGACAACCCTCAGAATGGGAGAAAATATGTGCAAATGAGGCAACTGACAAAGGATTAATCTCCAAAATTTACAAGCAGCTCATGCAGCTCAATAACAAGAAAACAAACAACTGAATCCAAAAATGGGCAGAAGTTCTAAATAGACATCTCTCCAAAGAAGATATACAGATTTCCAACAAACACATGAAAGGATGCCCAATATCACTAGTCATTACAGAAATGCAAATCAAAACTACAATGAGGTATCACCTCACACCCGTCAGAATGACCATCATCAAAAAATCTACAAACAATAAATGCTGGAGTGAGTGTGGAGAAAAGAGAACCCTCTTGCACTGTTGCTGGGAATGTAAACTGATACGGCCACTATGGAGAACAGTATGGAGGTTTCTTAAGAAACTAAAAATAGAACTACCATATGACCCAGCAATCCCACTGCTGGGCATATACCCTGAGAAAAGCATAATTCAAAACGAGTCATGTACCAGAATGTTCACTGCAGCTCTATTTACAATAGCCAGGACACGGAAGCAAGCTAAGTGTCCATCAACAGATGAATGGATAAAGAAGATGTGGCACATATATAAAATGGAATATTATTCAGCCATAAAAAGAAACGAAATTGAGTTATTTTTAATGAGGTGCATGGACCTAGAGCTTGTCATACAGAGTGAAGTAAGTCAGAAAGAGAAAAACAAATACCACATGCTAACGCATATATATGGAATCTAAAAATTAAAAAAAAATAAAAGGTTCTGAAGAACCTAGGGGCAGGACAGGAATAAGGACGCAGATGTAGAGAATGGACTTGAGGACACGGGAGGGGGAAGGGTAAGCTGGGACGAAGTGAGAGAGTGGCATTGACATATGTACACTACCAAATGTAAAATAGCTAGTGGGAAGCAGCCGCATAGCACAGGGAGATCAGCTCTGTGCTTTGTGACCACTTAGGGGGGTTGGATAGGGAGGGTGGGAGGGAGACGCAAGAGGGAGGGGATATGGGGATTTATGTACACGTATAGCTGATTCACTTTGTTATACAGCAGAAACTAACACAACATTGTAAAGCAATTATACTCCAATAAAGATGTTAAAAAAAATAACAAGAAAAAAATAATAAAATAAAACTATTAAATCCATATATTTCAGAAGCTTTTGATATCCAAAATAAAGTAATTTACTGTGCTCTACAGTCATGATTTTTTTCAAGATCAGGTAAACTTTAAATGATTCTTAATTATTGGTTTTGAACTATAGACAACTAGGAATCATTTTCTGTCTTTTCTAAATAAGGATATGGCAGAAAATGGCATATGTAAAAAGCCATCAATTTTCTTTAAGATAAAATCATGTTATTTGTTTGTTGTAACTCATAATATTAGGTTTTAAATGTATCTGTTGTATATATATAAGATGCTATTTAATTTTTATGATAATCATAAAGGTCAAATAAATGACAAGATAGCTTTATATTATCATTATATAAGAGGCCATATAGATTAAAAGGTGAATAAATTAAATCAGGGAATACTAATGATCAATTCAGATAGTATAATAAAAAATAGATTAGAAATTCAGTATGAAGTGAAGGAATTAAACATACTCAAGACTTATCATTTATCAACAAGCTCTGAGAATCGTCGAGAACTTTCATATGAGAGACAAAAAGAAGAAGGAAACAATCTCTCTTAAAAATAAGCATTGAACATGCACAATTTTCAAAAACAAAACCCCTGGATTTTCTAAAAAGAAACTAAGATTACAGACCCTTATTAGGTGTAAACTTGAGATACTGTTACTCTTGACTGTATTTGGACTTATCTTTACAATCAAATTACTTCCTGAACAGCTCTTCTGCTCTGAACCATACATAGGCCATTCACAAAGAGGATACGATGATCCACCCAGAGTTTCGTACTTTGGTAAATACAAGACCGAGGAGATCACCTCTTGTGAAAGGTCCCCCATGTCAGCAACTTAGGAGAGCACTTACAGGAGAAATGTACTTAAGAAATGCCAGGAATCAAAGAGACCAGTTTATCTTTTAGAGAAAAAAACACTAATTCAAGACTGTTTTTTTTAAAACAAGAGTAAACACAAGCCAATTCTGTCCACCCTCTAACACAATTAATGTGTCTTAATGCTTAATTTCTTTTTTAAAAAAAAATCTAATTTGCCTTTATTATCAATATGTAATTAGAAACACTAAAGTACCTTCTCATAAGATGGTTCCTATGTCAGCTCTGGGTTCTGTTCTCTGTTTAACCCACAAAAAGAGGAAGGAAGAGAAAGAAGGAGGGAAGAAGAGAAAGAGGACAGGAGAGAGGAAGAGAAAAATAAGTCTAGCAAGTTACTCTGAGCCTTTAATTGTGCCTTAATCATCTGTAGCAAATTAGAATAAGTCATCAGGACATTGTGACTCTCAGAAACAGGATAAAGGTTTCAGAAATCAGCATGGTATGAATCATCTTGGATTGAGAAAAAGCATTCTACTCAAATAGGAGGAATTATAAGGAATTTATAGCATCTTTAATCTCAAATGTTTGAACAAAGAGAAAGATCAAAGTGTAATTTTTACCCACAGCCTTTGAAACCTTAGTTTTGCTTCATCTTTGGAAGACAAATTTTGGACAAGAACAGTTGTTCCTTTAATTTTACTACAGCCCCTCTTGAAACAATAGGACTTATCATCAGAATTGTTTCTTCTCAGAATATAAGTCCTTATTTCTTAATGTTTAATAATTTATTAAAAATGAAGGAAAATCAGTTATTTTAAATACTAGTGTGAGAACATTGTCTGGAACGCTAATTCCTCATTAATATTTGTGAGACTACTATAAAATAATTCATTATTGAAAATGTTTTAAGGCCACATGTGTCATGTGTTAGTCAATTCATAGTTTTTCAAAAGAATCCCCTTTGGTTTTCCTCACTTTATAGACATGAAAGCTCTTAATTGAACAGCTGGATACTTCATAAATGGCTGATTTTGCAGCACAAATCACATTGTCTCTCCCATTAAAAGAGAGCAGAACCTATATAATCCATTGTTGTTCTGATATTTTATGATTTATTATATTACAATTTATTGTATTATTTAAATACATTCAGAATTTTGTCCATGTTTTGCAATTTTAACTGTTATATATGCATAATGCTCAGTTTTGTTTGGAATTATTTTACAAATCTCCATACTAACATTTTAAGGTCTCAATATCAAATTCTACAAGTCTCCATGATGCTGTTCCCATAGTCCAAATAAAAAACAACATATAAAATATTTGAGAGCCGGCACTTTGCTTAAATGTTTCATTGCCAATTATGAAGTTCTAACTAAACAATTTTTCTTTTTTTAAGCCAAGACTTCATCATAATTAAAGATGTTATAGAAATCCGACTCAGCAAGCTTAGAAGTAATTTTGGAAAGCAAAATTTAAAAAAACATAAATGAGCAATTTGCATGTTTTTCTCCTCTATTTCATTGCCATAGTGGTGGGAAAATAGACAGTTTATGGATTATGGTGGTCTCATCATTTCTAGTAAATCAACTGACTGACCAAAGTCTCCAGAAAGTTTCATGGTTCATGAAGTTTTAAGTTACAAACACAAATTCTCACATCATCCATCTTTCAATTTATAGCAGCTGGAGCAAAAATCTAGTTCTAAACAATTAGCTCAGAAAGTGCTGACCACTTTTTGTTTGATTCCATCAGTATCATTCTTGAATGTGAATCCTAAGTCTCTAAGGCAATTCCTTGGCGACTTCTTAAAAGGGCTCCAAATATTTGCTCTCTTGGACTCATTATTCACTGACAGATATTTTGATAGCATTAGCTTACATTGATCACAAATATTTCATAGCTTTTGTGTTTCTGCTTGTGTGTTGACTTTTTTTGAGAGGGAAACATTGCAGTGAATTACAGGAGAAAGAAATGAAATATATCAGATAGTAACTGACTGGCAATTAAACAAACTGAAGCATTAGCACTCAAGGGTATGCCCTAATTTGCTGCTTATTGTTTTGTAATTTATGGCCTGAAAGGGTCAATATAAGATAGCTGCTGCTTAGATATCAAGTACGTATATAGATTATTGTGTCCTCAGCTTATGTGATATCTCAAAACTGTTTGGTCCTAAAGGCAAATCCCTACTCCCTGAAATACTCTTTTCTCTTCTGTGATATGTTAATTTTTTTAGGGAGGTTTCTAAATACTTTACCAGTTATTCCTTCTCTACCGTGTTCTACTGCTGAGTTTCCCTGTGTTTGGTATTGAGCCCTATACCTGGTAGTTGTACCTGTTCCCATAGTGTTAAATATTATCTCTATGCTGACAACTCCAAAACCGTATCTCCTATTAAGACTTCTCCTTGGATTCCAGGCACCCATATCCAATTTTCTATACAGTATTTTTAACTGAATGTTTCACAGCCATCTCAAATAAGTCCCAAACAAAACTCTTATCTCCCAGCCTTCAGCAAATTGTTCTCTCCCAGTTTTTTCTAGGTATATAGGGTACCATCACATGCCCAAATTGCTGAAAGTGATTATCATGTAGGTGATACTAGAAAACTGGGAGTAATCCTAAATTCTTTCCTCTTCCTCACCACTCACATTCAATCTATCAGCATATCTCATGATTTCTGCCTCAAAAATATATCTTGATTAGGTCTGCTTTTCTTCAGCTAATCTCCTACCACCTTTGTTAAAATCCCTTCCAGGGCTACTAAAATAGCCTCCTTACTGGTGTCTCTGCTTTTCCCATGGTCTTCCTCCATCCTATTGTTACACAGCAGCCAATTAAACATGAACCAGATCAGGTCAGGCCTCTTTGTAAAATCCTTTAACATTTCCCCGTTGCGTTTCAAATCAAATGTTCCAATGTTGGCCTACAAGTTTTTGAAAAGTCTGACTCTTGATTATGTCTCCAATTTTACATATCTTCTTCATTACTATTAGCATCACTTCATCTCCTAGAATAGTCACGTGATCACTTTTCTTCCCTACCTAGGGACATAGTACTTATTTTTCATGGTACCTGAAATGCTATTGTTCTCCAGGATCTGAACATGGTTGGCTCTGTCCCACCCTTCAAGTCTCAATTTAAACGTCACCTCATCAATGAGACCTTTCCTCACCACCCTGCCCATGCCATTATGCTCTACCAAAGTTCTCTAGTAAGATAAGCTGAAGCATGAAGATGACACGCTCTACCCAAGCTCACATCCCAGCTTTACCTCTTCATACTGTAGAATGCTGGACAACTCACTTGACCTCTTTGTACCTCTGTTTCCTCATTTTTAGAGCACAAATGACAATAGCACCTACCTCCTAGATTACTGAGAAGATTAATGAAAACTGGTTCTGGCACTGTTGTGTCAACGTTCAATTCACGTTAGTTTTCTTCACAGCACTTCACAATTTGCAATTACTCATTTTTTGGTTTGCTTGATTTTGTTTTAGTTTATAGTCTGTGTCCTCCAGAGGACTAAGAACTCTATTAAGCAGGGTATATTTATGTGTGTTCTTTTTTATATCATTGTAAACTCAGTGGCAAATGTAATATCCAGGACACAGTAGATGTGTAATAAACAATTATTGAATCAAGAAATTATTTTTGGGGCTTCCCTGGTGGCGCAGTGGTTGAGAATCTGCCTGCTAATGCAGGGGACACGGGTTCGAGCCCTGGCCTGGGAAGATCCCACATGCCGCAGAGCGGCTGGGCCCGTGAGCCACAACTGCTGAGCCTGTGCGTCTGGAGCCTGTGCTCCGCAACGAGAGAGGCCCGCGCATCGCGATGAAGAGTGGCCCCCGCTTGCCACAACTGGAGAAAGCCCTCGCACAGAAACGAAGACCCAACACAGCCAAAATCAATCAATCAATCAATCAATCAAACATACGCATCTGATTCAAGATCCTCATTAAAAAAAAAAAAAAAAAAGAAATTATTTTTGAATTGGGTTTACAAACTCACACTTAAAGATACATACATCTGGTTTTGTTTTTCCTTTGACTATGGGAAAAAAAATGTGCGGTTGCTTTAACCAGGTATTAATCATTCACTGATGATTAACATAGATATACATGTAAAGAATTATATTTTATTATGTAACTATGCTCTTGTTTTTAATCCTAAATTCACTCTTACTAAACTTAAAATGTTTTAGCCATGAGTCACCAGATCCATTTACACTTCATTTTTTCTTTATTCTCTACTTTTAATAAATTTTATCCTTAAACATGGGGCTTCTGTATTTTATGTAGCATCAGGGGCTTTCATTGTAGGGTTTCAGACCACATCTGATCTTTCAGAGATACCAGGGTTATACTTTAAAGGCCTCTAAAATTTAGGCAAAAGTTCTATGTTACTGTTGTTACTGTTGAAATTGAAACACTTTCTCTTGACCTCTGCATACTTGAGCTCTGCAGAAGGATGTTTTAGTCTTTAGATCACAGGGTTTTCTTTTCTTTTCTTTTTTTTTTTTTTGCTCTTTGTTTTTTACTATATTTACTTTGAAGTTTGTCTTTGACCATCTCTTATCCTGAGATAGATCTCAAGGTTTCCAGTCTTCAAAAGGACTGAACCCTTAGCCTTATGTCCATTGCATGACCTGTCTTCCTCTGGGCTTCCTGAAAACATTGGCTATACTCACCCCTTGCCATGCCGTGAAAAGTCTACATCAAGCTTCTTAGTGACTGATCAAGTCTGCTCGGACTGTAACACTGCATCGCTCCATTTTAACCTTTAGTTTTCCTTACTTGATAAAGTAATATACTAGTGAGATGTCATTAAAAAAAAAAAAAGTGGCCCTGGAAATAACTTGCTTCCTTCCTATAGCCCCTCCATCTCATCTGGTTACAAAGACTTAATCTCACCCTTGCATTGGCAAAGTTATCTTCAAGTTAAATAAAATTTAGATATATCTAAGTTTATTTTTTAGCACTTCCATCATGTCACTTGTTTTAGCGCAATTATATAACCATATATGAAGGGAGATTACAGTAAAGGAAACACACATGATAAATAGAAAAAAATTTGCTAGCCTGTAGTCATTATTAAGGAAATATCTCTTGAAACAACAATGAGATTCCAATTTTTCACATATTTGATTAGAAAACATTAAGTTTGATGAAACCTACAATGGACACAAGTGTGCATTATTGGCTGAAGTATAAATTGAAGCACTCATTGGGGAGAAAAATTTGGAAATATCCAGGAAAAGTTAAAATGTATATATACATTTACCTAGCATTAGTACTTCTAATAATATACCTAGCAAACAGCAAAATACACAAATTTAAAAATTTACAAAGATTTGTGTACAACCTACACAAATTTACAAGACTTACCAGTTTCTTACAAGGAACTGGTAAGCATTTTTTTCCTGTTCCATCTACCATCTTAGTTCATGTTCTTTCAGTAGTGTTGACATCCCATACCCCAAAATTGAATAATCAGAGAATCACTTTCCATAACCCCAGCAATTGGTTAAGAGAAAGGCTTATGAATGAGTCATACCCAAACAGAGTAATTTCTATCACTTTTGCTTGAGGAAACAGAAGAGAGTGTCTCTCTTTTCTGCTGGTTTCCTGGGACAAGGCTCTGAGTCTGAAACTGCTGGCAGCCATTCTGCCATCTTGAAAGGGGAGCCAGCCTAATGAGAGAATCAGCCCAGAGGGGAGGCAAGCCAAAGGATGGAGAGAAACCAGTTACAGATGATATTAATTGAAGCTGTAGACCCAAACACACTCAAAGTCAGTTGTACTTCTGATCTTTTTGAGCTCTGATGGCAAAAATTTCCTTTTTTGTTTAAGCCAATTTTAATTGGGTTTTTATAACACTTTACAACAAAAAGCCCAATAAAAATATCGTATTTTAGCACACAAATGGAAAAAAATCATCTCTGTAGAGAATTTTAATTATGACATACTTAAATGAAATACAAAACAGCTATTGAAGATAATAAGATACAGCTATAGATATTTCTATAGACAGACACACATCCAGGATATAATAAAGTTCTGGAAACAAAAGTATATTATTGTGCCACTTAAAAAATGTTAAAATCTATACATATATATTTACATAGACTTGTATAGAAAATTGCTGAAATAGTGAGTAGTGGTTACTTTCACGATTTCTCATTTAATGGCATACTTTTTATTTTATATTCATCTGTACTGTTTAAATATTTTACCATGAACATGTACTTAACTTTATAATAAAGGTATATTTAAAAAAAATAAAGACATAGAAGCAACAAAACATGGAAGTACTATTTTTTTTCTAGCCTAAGTCAAGGTGAAATCAATCTACTATAGAAGAGGGAGTAAGATCTAATACCATTTACTATTTCTTTCTCTGCTCAGGAATTAATGGTGTATATATCATACAACTGTGACAAACTGAAACAGAAAATAAGGAAAGATGTCAATGTATCAAGCCAAAATATTTTTATTTTTCTTACTGTAGTCAACATAACTGATGTGGTGTAGAGAACACAGACTTTAAGATGGTCCCCTTGCTTCCATCCCTGGTGTTCTTTCCCTTGAGTATGACTTGCTTTTAACCAACAGAATGTGGCAAATGTGATATAATGTCACTCCCATGATAATGTTGCCTTATACAGGAAAGGGGATGGAATGGCACTTCCGTGATTATATAAGACTCAGTCTTACTAGTCAACTCACTCTCAAGACTCAGGAGCTCCCTCTCTGTCTCTGTCACTGGTTTTGAAAAAACAAGCTAACATGAATCCTATACTCACAAGGAAATGAATATTGCCAACAACTAAAAGGATCTTGGAAGCTGATCCTTTCTTAGTAGACCTTCAAAACGAGAACCAGCTAAGCTATGCCCAAGCTTCTGACCCATAGAAATTGTGAGATAATAAACATGTGTTGTCTTAAGTCATCACATTTGTGGTAATTTGTTACACAGCATAGAAAGGTAATATAGATGAGACAGACTTGAATTCTAAATTCCATGCAAAATTTTGTGACTCTTCTCTCTATTTTAAGATAAAAATATTCATTACATACCTGTTCAAAAACATATCAGTAAGAAAGCTAAGTATTTTTAAGTTGTATATTAATTAAAAGGGGACATAAATAGCAAAGAAAAGAGATGACACCAGGGACAAATTATATTTTCTTTTGGGAATTTATAAAACCCAACTTTGCTATACTAGTTCCTGGCATAAAATGAAATTCAACACTAACTATTTTTTTAGTAATTCCAAAACCTAAAACATAAAATTCTGGTGCTTTCTACCAAAAAAGGCACTTACACCCATTAAAAAAAAATGGAATGATGGGAGAGGATAAAATAAATGTGTACACACCAAAGGGAGATGTAAGAAAGGTTTGGCTTACATAAAAATCATTTAATATAATTTAAATTCTTGTCTTATAAATAATGCAAATTTAGTAAAATAGTCTATCCTAAGATGCACAGGTAAAGCTCTCAGTAATTTCAAAGGACAACCCTCAGAATGGGAGAAAATATTTGCAAATGAAGCAACTGACAAAGGATTAATCTCCAAGATTTACAAGCAGCTCATGCAGCTCAATAACAAAAAAAACAAACAACCCAATCCAAAAATGGGCAGAAGACCTAAATAGACAGTTCTCCAAAGAAGACATACAGATGGCCAAAAAGCACATGAAAAGATGCCCAACGTCACTAATCGTTAGAGAAATGAAAATCAAAGCTACAATGAGGTATCACCTCACAGTGGTCATAATGGTTATCATCAAAAAATCTGCAAACAATAAATGCTGGAGAGATTCCCACTGTTGGTGGGAATGTAAATTGATACAGCCACTGTGGAGAACAGTATGGAGGTTCCTTAAAAAACTAAAAATAGAACTACCATACGACCCAGCAATCCCACTACTGGGCATATACCCTGAGAAAACCATAATTTATAAAGAGTCATGTACGAAAATGTTCATTGCAGCTCTATTTACAATAGCCAGGACATGGAAGCAACCTAAGTGTCCATTGACAGATGAATGGATAAAGAAGATGTGGCACATATATACAATGGAATATTACTCAGCCATAAAAGGAAACGAAATTGAGATATTTGTAGTGAGGTGGATGGACCTAGACTCTGTCATACAGAGTGAAGTAAGTCAGAAAGAGAAAAACAAATACCATATGCTAACACATATATATGGAATATAAGAAAAAAAAAAAAAAGGCCATGAAGAGCCTAGTGGCAAGACGGGAATAAAGACACAGACCTACTAGAGAATGGACTTGAGGATATGGGGAGGGGGAAGGGTAAGCTGGGACAAAGTGAGAGAGTGGCATGGACATATATACACTACCAAACGTAAAATAGCTAGTGGGAAGCAGCTGCATAGCACAGGAAGATCAGCTCGGTGCTTTGTGACCACCTAGAGGGGTGGGATAGGGAGGGTGGGAGGGAGGGAGACGCAAGAGGGAAGAGTTATGGGAACATATGTATATGTATAACTGATTCACTTTGTTGTAAAGCGGAAGCTAACACACCATTGTAAAGCAATTATACTCCAATAAAGATGTTAAAAAAAATTATGACATAGTATTCTGTAGTGTATAGTATTCTGTAGTGTGTATGTATATATATATATATCTATATCTCACAGTATATCTGTATCTATGTTAGCTAACCTTGAACTTGTTCTGTATTTCAAACAAATTGCAATAAATGTCCTGACATATATTAAAAAAAAAAAAAAAAAAAAAAGAAGTGACAGTGTCAGGATATTATACTCATTCTTACAAGTTATTATAATGTAGTGATATATAATTGACAGATAAGTTGTAGAAACTTAAATTTCAGACTAGATGATCTTCAATAACAATAAAACTTTAATCCTCTTGTAAGTCAAAAAAAAAAATTTTCAAAGGGAATTGTGCTTGCATATGTACTGTCTAAATTTTCTCTCTAAAAAGCAACAACAAAATCATGTCTATATTTATAGATATATTTAGAATGTGTTGTTTTCTCTAATATTTAGTAAACTACACACATACTTAAACACTGATTTTAAAATATAAAATAAGATCCTTTCCAATTTTGAATGGATTTTAATCAAGTCAACCGACACACAAAGTCCCACATAAAGACGTATTTTTACATGAAATATTTTCTTCCGTAGAGCTCACATAAATATAGTCTCTCAGACTTTTTAGTAACTGTGGCAAAAAAAAAAAAATTATGATTGGGAATTTATTTTTCTTACAGCTTGTATATGTTTTCTTTTTCTTGGATTGTCTGCCCTGGTAGTGGGGGATTTGAACAATTCTTTCCACAATGGTAACAGAGTCAGAGGTCAAAAGTTTCCAAGCATGGACTAAACCTAAATGGCAAGAAAAATATCAAGATGTATGCAAAAATATACAGAAATGTTATTGATCTCATAAAAGCAAAACATACCAGAAAACTGCCTTAAGAAAATAAACCTTGTGTTTGTCCAAAAAAAGCCTATCAAGAAGTATGTAATAATCACATAAACTGACTTAAAAATTTTATTTAAAAAACAAAAATAGCCATATCTATAGAATGAACAGTATCAGGCCAAGAAAAAATTTAATGCCCTGTTCAGAATGATAATAATGGAGGAACAGATAGTGGCCAGTTTAATTTAGGAAACGAAAACCAATCAAGTGGAATAATTGACAACTAAATTAAAACAAAAAAAATCAAACTAATGTTGTGTATAAAAGTTCAAACTAATGTTGTGTATAAAAGTTTCCAGAATAAAGTGGAGAATTGAAGTAATTATCTGGATAATTAAAGCTCAAAAATGTAAATCTTTCTGTCCCATTGTTTAGGTATTTCAGGAAAATTTTTACCTGGAATTTTCACGTTATGTGACTATACTGCTGTATTTCATGAATTAGTATTTCTCCAAAGAAGATGAGTAAAAACTCAAGGGTTGAGAGTAATTAAAGAGAACTCAACATAGACACATAAATGTCTTAAACTTCATACTTCACGCAACTTCAGAGGCCTCTGAAAGCATTATAAGGAATTGGGGCTTTATCCTAAGGCTAAGGGAAGACATCCATATATCATATTTGCATTTGGAAAAATGCACTCTGGCTATAATATAGAGAACTTGTCAGAACAGAGGTGGAAGGGCAATAATATAGATGCCAAAGTAAGAGAATATGAATGTGCTACTTGTTTCACTCTTCTGTACTTCAACTTATTGTCTCTGCTTCCTTTTCTCTTTGTTCACATTTTCAGTTCAAGTGTCATCCTTTTTATGGAACAAATTCATAAAATTCCAACCTGTTCTGTAAAGTCAACCATTCCTGCTTTTGTTCCCCATTAAACTCAGGATATGTTTCTACCCTCTTACATAAACCATTGAGTTGTATACTTAAATTTGTCCTTCTCCTACTCAATAAGTTCTTAATGACACTTATTTTCTGTTTCCAGGATCTAACACAACGTCTGGACCTGTGCTTATCAAGAAAATTCTGATTGACATCAGAAACAATTAGTTTGTTACTATTTTCCATACCCTCACTAAAGACCACTCTTAAAAAGACATTTTGAAAATGCCATTTTGGTAAATACTATTGAGCTACATCAACAGCACTATAATTTAAGTTGCTTAAGGAAGATATCTTGTCTGTGTTGTTCACACTGCATCCGCTGGGCCTAAAACAATGTCTGTCTGTCTGTCTGTCTGTCTCTCTCACGTGTGCACACACACCCGCCATTCATCTCTGAAAGAAAAGTATTTATTTTCAATGTTCAGAGGCTAAACAGTTAAGGTCTGTATTAGAGAGGAACACATACCTGAACAACCGAGGCAACAATAACAATATCACTACAATGTTATGCAGAGGGACGTTAGACTCCATCACTACCCATCTGTATTAGTTTCCTGGGGCCGCTGTAACAAATTACCACTAATTGGGTAGTTTAAAACAATAGGATTTATTCTCTCAAAGTTCTAGAAGCTGAAAGATGTCAAGCAAGGCCATGCTCTCTGAAGGTTCTAGAGGAAGATCCTTTCTTGCCTCTTCCTAGATTCTGTTCATTGTTGGCAATCTTTGGCATTTCCTAGTTTGTAAATTCATCACTCAGATCTCTGCCTCCTTTGTCATAGGGTGTACTTCCCTCTGTGTGTATTTGTCTTTGTGTCTCTTCCTTTCTTCTTATAAGGACACTAATCATATTGGATAAAGGGCTCATCCTAATCCAGTGTGAATTCATCTTAGAAAACTATATCGGGCTTCCCTGGTGGCGCAGTGGTTGAGAGTCTGCCTGCTAATGCAGGGGACGCGGGTTCGAGCCCTGGTCTGGGAAGATCCCACATGCCACGGAGCAGCTGGGCCCGTGAGCCACAACTACTGAGCCTGCGCGTCTGGAGCCTGTGCCCCGCAATGGGAGGGGCCGCGATAGTGAAAGGCCCGCGCACCGCGATGAAGAGCGGTCCCCGCACCGCGATGAAGAGTGGCCCCCACTTGCCGCAACTAGAGAAAGCCCTCGCACGAACCGAAGACCCAACACAGCCAAAAATAAAAATAAATAAATAAATAAATAAAACTGACCTGCCTGTTAAAAAAAAAAAAAAAAAGAAAAGAAAACTATGTCTACAACAACTCTATTTCCAAATAAGGTGACATTCTGAAATTCTGGAAAAGATATGAATTTGGTGGTGAGGAGGGTGCTATTCAACCTAGTATACCATTTTGAATAAACCTCTTTCTAAGCTGTGCTAAGGCTCTGGTACCTATCTGTAATAGCAAAAGGAACCACTACGAGAATAGTCTGTAACAGAAATCTGCAGAAGCTTTAAAATCACAGCATTAATTTTTCTGAATTCAAAATGAGGATAGTATCTTCTTACCCTGAAAGTCTAATATTATATGCAGGTGATAACATATGTGGAAATTCCATAATTTTTTCACATGGAGGATATTGCAAAACTCCTTGTCATAAAGCTAGTTTGTGGCCCACTCTCTTGTAAATATATACAGAATCCAGATTATTTTTCCTTAACCTTGCTCATACGTAAAGCCTTATGAAACTTCTCTCTAGTCCCCCTGCCTTGGGAGCTCTTTCTGCAGCTGTACACTGATTAAAAGGGCATTTTGTTATATAGAGGAAGTCCAGAACACATGGAGATTGGGAGTGTTTGTAGTCTTGCCCTTTTCCCAGATTAGGTTAAGTAAATCTGGGCCCAGCAGCTTCAGAGGAGGACTCTACTATTTATTCTTATCCTTGTAGGAAAGTGCCTGTTCATCCTTGTTTTCTGTCACTAAGCTAATTGCCTATCCATGACTAAACAATTTCTCCCTGGACCCACCTCAATTTCATAGTAACTCACATTCTTAGAAAATAGCCATTGATGAGGAACTTTGCCAAAATCTAAATGAAGTCTAAATAACACATATTCCCTAACCCTCACTAATTCATTATTTTAGTAACCCACTCAAAGATCTATAGTAGTCAAGCATGATTTCATTTTACTAAAACCAGATTCATTTCCTACTAGAAGGTCATATTTATTTATGCTTTCAGCATTCTTACTTTTTATCATAGATTCTACTGGCTTATTGGCTCCAAACTTTACACTAGATAAAACATAAATAGTCCTAGAGAATTATTTACATTTAAAATGTCAATAGAGTTTAAATTATATTTATACATCACTACATATTATTCACATAAACCTTATAAAAAGATATTTCAAGAAAGAAAAGTAAAATCACCCCAGTTTCTTCAGTCAAAACCAAGGCATGAGCAAACTAAATAAGTAAAACGTTCATGACAACATAGATTATTCAAAGACAGAATTGAAAGACAGAATTATCACTATTAAAGATAAATTTCCCCAAGACTAGAGATATTCAAGCATATAGTGCAGATAAACAAAGTGTCCTAGAAGATGAAGAAACTGAGGATGAAAGTGAAAGCAAAAGAGTAGCAAAGTATGTTAGATCACCTTTACGATTCTGAGATTTTGTGATTCTATTAAATTATTCCATATTATCTCTATAGACTCCTGCTTATTTCACAAGAGCATAACTCCCCCCTTAAAAAACAATGTTATTTTATTTTGTTATATTACGTATGTCGTGTAATAAATGCTTAACTCTTTTCTAGGAAACTAGATTTTACTATATGTGTTTTCTTATCTAGTAGCTTTGAAAATACTATTACTACCCTACATTATGTTTAAGAATAATGTTCTCTATTTTAAAACCATTGCACTAACATATTCCCAAGAGTTGAAATTGTTTCATGAATCATAGCAATTCCTTCTAGGTCAAAACTGGCAAACAATGGAACAAATATCTCTTTGTGCTCTCATAATTAAATCTTTTTTGTGTGATTTGTCAAAGATATGTGCCCCAGAAAGGGCATCTGTAGTTTTTTCACTTAGCATCAATACTCTAAAATATTATTCCTCTTTCCAAACCACCTTGACAACTAACTGAACTAGTCAATTACTCTGTCCAATTAGAATTCAGAAATTCACATTTGCATTTGCCAATAATTTACCATTTCTTTCCTTCCAACTCTTTCTACTACTTGAAATCTGCTTTTATTTCTTTGATTTTGATTCCATGATTGTCCTTTCACGTGGCATTTTTTTTTAACAACACTCGATACAAAGTGATAATAGAGACTATCTCTAATAACTGCCTGAGAGATTTAAATTCAGTTTCTTTTCCTCTTTATAAGGCCCATACTAGATTAACATATTTTTTTTACTATTCCAGTCACTGGTTTTCCTTCTGCATAATTATTCTTTTAATTATACAATACATGAATGTCATTCTCATAAAAAACTGAAATGTTACAGAAAAACTAAAATCCCCTTCATATCATCGTCCATACCACTCCTCAGATGTAACCATCATTTTTTACATAGATACTCTATTGTATTTCTGTGCATTTACACTCATATATGCACCCATAGAAAATACATAGTATGGTTATGTGGGTTTAAAAAACAAAACAAAACAAAGTCTTAGAGATCTATCACAATACCTCTTTCTTTTCAACTCTTACATCATAATCCATACAATGGACATATTATTGTTTATCTATTCTCTTACTGGTGAGCATTTAGTCAATTCAAAATGTGTATCAATAGTGCTATGGTGAATATCCTTATACCTGCTTTCTTAAGCACATAGCATTTAATATTCCCTCCCTTCTCTTCTTTACCTGATGTTCTATTAAATGTCTTTCAGGGTATCTCAAATATTACTGATCTCCGGAACTCTGTATAATAGTATTTTTTTTTTGACTCTCCTTAGAATATGGTTGACTTTTCAGTTTGACACTTAATGTAGCCTAGTTTCTTTTACAGTTATTTGTAAAATATCCAGATAATTGTGGATATTCTTCTACTTCTTGGGATCTCCAGATAATTTTCTTAAATTTCATCCATTAATGAAATCTTTATAAGCATGTTCTATGTCACAAAGAACTGTTTTAAGTACTAGGAATGCAGCAAGAAACAAAACAATATAGGCTCTCCCATATGAAAAAAAAAGGACCATATCCTATATCTTGATTCTCTTCTAGTGCTGAGCATAATGTCATAATTGATATTAACGTCCAATAAATCTTTGGTAAGGCTGACTTATGCTCATGATATGATATAAATAAATGAGCTAAGATAACTATATACATAGTGTGATAGTTAATTTTATGTGTCAACTTGCTTGGGCCATGGTGCCCAGCTTTGTGGTCAAACATTATTCTGGATGTTTCAGTATGGATGTTTTTAGAAGAGATTAACATTTAAATCACTGGATTTTGAATAAAGCAGATTGCCCTCCATAATATGGGTGCACATCACCCAATCAGTTGAAGACCTGAATAGAACAAAAAGCCTGACATCCCCCAAGCAAGAGAAGATTCTGCCAGTAAATGTCCTTTGAACTTGAACTGCAGTAGGTCTTCTTCCCTAAGTCTTCAGACTAATGAACTTTGGGCTTGAATAGATTTTGGACATGCCAGCCTACATAATAACATAAGTCAATTCCTAAAACAAACACCCATGTGTGCATGCATGCACACGTGTGCGCACACACACACACACACACACCCTATTGTTTCTGTTTCTCTGGAGAACCCTAACTAATACACAGAGGGAAAATAGTGAAATAGTTTAGCTCTTACTCTGGGACCATGGAGAGGCTTTTTATTGATAGTAACCTCTATTATTGCTGCCCCTCCCTTTCTGAGGATGGCCAAAATCAGACTTGACTATGTACTTAGTAGGAACCCTTCCCATGGGAAAATTGTACTTCCCCACTCTTTTAACAAAATAAAGCTTGCCCATGTCACTCACTTTGGCCAACAAATGAGTATCATCTATGCCATTTGCAAGTATATGCTATTTTCCCTCTGCCACACAAGCAGCACGTCACAGAAAGAAGACTGCTCCTTCATACTGAACCCCAGAGTGAAAAGGCCTAGAAACTAGAGCTGTGACTAATTTATAAGTGCTGAACATAAATGTTAACAAGAGATAGGCCTTGCTTGTTTTAATGATTTTGCAACTTCCATTATTATAGAAAAAGTAGCCTTAATGGACTAGTACAGGTGACCCTTGAGCAATGAGGTGGTTAGGTGTGCCAACCCTTTGAAGAGTCAAAAATCCCCATATAATTTATAATCAGCCCTCCATATATGTGCTTCCTTCATATCTGCAGTTCCACATCCATGTATTCAGCCAAACATGAATTGTATAGTATTATCATATTTACTATTGAAAAACATCTGTGTAAAAGTAGACCCTTGCAGTTCAAACTCATGCTGTTCAAGGGTCAACTGTACTGTCTCAGTGGATTCTTGAACTAATGCCCTCACCCATCACCAAAAAACTTTATAAAAAAAGATTTTGTGTGTGGATGGACGGATAAAGAAATGTATTCCTCCTCCCACTCTAGGGAGAGGGTCCACATATATCTCATTGAATTCTTAAATGGTTTTGTATTAAAAAAGATTAATAATCACTGCAAAATACAGGATGGAAAAGAAAGAAGATGTTCACAATAAGTTGTGACAAGTATTCTAAGGAAGAAGCCTTCAGTAGCCTTCAGTAGACATCTGCATTATTCTGATTTACTCTGTATTTTAGAGGTTCTCATATGAGGAAAAAAATTACTGTGCCTGCTTAAGGCATACAGCTCTAAGACAGAATTCACTCTGCTAAAGCATATGGGAGGCACTTGTGTCAAAGATAAACATGGTCCCTGGACTACTGAAGCCTGTATTCTAGACAAAGACTATATAAAGCTAGAGGTTTTTTTAGCATAGGAAATAAAGTAATTCATGGATCTAAATGTCAGCCTTCCTAAGAGTAGTAAATATTAGTTAAAACCTTGACATTTCCTGTCAACTCTGCCCATTCCCTATCTATCCCTTACTGATTATCAGGTTGTGAGCTAGATGAACAAAGACTAATGTGGAGCTGTTTAATATGAAAAAAAAAATAGTATAAATTTTCAATAAAAACACATTTACTAAAATTTATATATATATATATATGTAATTTCTGTATCTTTGTCAACCACTATGTTGAACATAAAATACATACTCAGTGTTCGTGAATAAATTTCATTTTTCATTCACCCATCAAGTCCCTAAGAATAGTACCTAGCAAACTAGGTGTTGGTTTGCATCAATGACAGAGTTAGAATCACATGAATATAATGTATGTGGAAAGGAACATGTAAACCATGAATTACCAATGCTCATAGGCATCAATAGTAGCATAGGTAATTCTAAAGAAATAGTGGAGATTCCATTCATACCATTCACTCATCCATTTCTTGGGGGAGAGGTAAGGTAACCCTCAGGGCACTACCAAAACAGTATAGAACTGCTGGCAACTACTTAGATGTCTAAGGCTGCTACTTAAGTGGGGGCAGAAGTAGTCTTGCTGGGAATTTTAAAGGAAATCCTAGAGAACTACATGACTAAGGAACTTTGAAAATCTCCAACAGGACATATTCTGGAGTACTGAAAGGATGTACACATGTCTAGGAGAGACCTAGGACAGAAGAAGGCAGCAATTGCTCACCTATGGTTGATATTGAGGCCGCACAATCGTTGTGAAAAGCTAACCCTGTCCTGTAAAATGTGAGAAGTTTGAGGTGAACCTTCTTACACAGAACCCTTTGGGAAAGGGTGGAAAACATACAGGTAAGGCATTTAAGGAAAACTGACTGATGACTGACAGAACATTAAATTATACTGACCTAGGTGTGACCTCTAGAAAGCAGGTTTAAAAATAAAAACAAGAATTTAAAAACAAAAAGCTAGTAGAAAACTCAGTGTCTACATACCACAGGGAATACAGAAGCAAAAGAATTAGTCCAGAAAGGTTGCTAAACAATAGGAAGCAACAAGAAAAAAAAAAAAAAAAGCAACAATAAGAAGTGCTAGAGAGTGGAGAAATTTCATACCAGAGCTGATACGTTTCTAAAATGCCCAGTTTCAATCAAAACTTATGAGACATGCAAAAAAAAGTAAAGTATGCCACAGCAATTGGGGGAAGCAGCCAAAAGAAAATGTCCCAGAGGCAAGCTCAGATATCGGAATTAGTAGACAAAGACTATTATCAGCTATTATAACCATGTTTTAGATTTTTTTTTAAAGAAATGCCTAAAGCATGAAAGGAACGTAGGATCATGACATTTTGTCAAAATAGAGAATATCAATATCAAAAAATAGTCCTAAAAATTATAAAAAAGACCAAATAGAAATTCCACAGTAGCAAGTACAATAACTGAAAAGTTCACTGGAGAGGCTCAACAAAAGATTCAAACTTGTAGAAAAAGAATCTTTGAATCTGAAGAGATGACAATTTAGACTTTTATCTGAGGAACAGAATCAAAGAATAATCAGTAAAAATGTACCAATCCTCAGCAATCTATGGGTTACCACCAAATATACAAATATACACCTGATGAGAATCCCAAGTGAAGACAAAAAAAAGTAGAAAAAACATTTGAAGAAATAATAGCTAAAGACCTCACAAACTTGGTGAAAAATATTAGTCTACTCATTCAATAAGTGTGAAAAAATAAAAGAGATACACACTTACACACATCTTAGGCAAATTGGCAAAAGTCAAAGACCGAGGGAGAATCTTGAAAGCAGCAAGAAAATAATGAATTATCACATACAATGTACCCTCAGTAAGATTAATAGCTCACTCCTCATCAGAAACCATTGAACCAAGAGGAAAATGGGATAACATCTTCATAGTTTTGAAAGAAAAACTGTCAACCAATAATTCAATATGCAGACAAATTCTTCTTCAAAAATGAAGCAGAAATTAAATCACTCGCAGATAAACAAAAACAGAGTATTCACTGCTAGCAAATGGGCCCTATAAGAAATATTAAAGGGAGTCCTTCAGGCTGAAACAAAAGGGCATTTGATGGTAATTCAAATTCAGACAAACAAATAGAGTACCTGTAAGAGTAACTGCATAGGTATTATAAGAATCAGGATAATATATTTTTCATTGTGTCTATTCCCTTCTATCTATTTTAAAAGATAACTGCATAAATAGTTGTAAAACATTTTTTTAACATCTTTATTGGAGTATAATTGCTTTACAATGGTGTGTTAGTTTCTGCTTTATAACAAAGTGAATCAGCTATACATATACATATACACCCATATCTCCTCCATCTTATGTCTCCCTCCCATCCTCCATATCCCACCCTTCTAGGTGATAACAAAGCACCAAGCTGATCTCCCTGTGCTGGCAGCTCCCCACTATCTAGTTTATGTTTGGTAGTGTATATATGTCCATGCCACTTTCTCACTTCGTCCCAGCTTACCCATCCCACTCCCCATGTCCTCAGGTCCATTGTCTACGTCTGAATCTTTATTCCTGTCCTGCCCCTAGGTTCTTCAGAAACATTTTTTTTCTTTTTAATATTCCACATATATGTGGTAGCATACGGTATTTTTCTCTTTCTCACTTACTTCCCTCTGTATGACAGACTCTAGGTCCATCCACCTCAAATAACTCAATTTCATTTCTTTTTTTGCCTGAGTAATATTCCATTGCATATATGTGCCACATCTTCTTTATCCATTCATCTGTCAATGGACATTTAGGTTGCTTGCATGTCCTGGCTATTGTAAAGAGAGCTGCAATGAACACTGTGGTACATGACTCTTTTCGAATGATGGTTTTCTCAGAGTATATGCCCAGGAGTGGGATTGCTGGGTCAGATGGTAGTTCTATTTTTAGTTTTTTAAGGAACCTCCATACTGTTCTCCATAGTGGCTGTATCAATTTACATTCCCACCAACAATGCAAGAGCGTTCCCTTTTCTCCACACCCTCTCCAGCATTTATTGTTTGCAGATTTTTTGATGATGGCTACTATGACCACTGTGAGGTGATACCTCATTATAGTTTTGATTTTCATTTCTCTAATGATTAGTGACGTTGGGCATCTTTTCATGTGCTTTTTGGCCATCTGTATGTCTTCTTTGGAGAATTGTCTATTTAGGTCCTCTGCCCATTTTTGGATTGGGTTGTTTGTTTTTTTGCTATTGAGCTGCACGAGCTGCTTGTAAATCTTGGAGATTAATCCTTTGTCAGTTGCTTCATTTGCACATATTTTCTCCCATTCTGAGGGCTGTCTTTTTGTCTTGTTTATGTGTTCCTTTGCTGTACAAAAGCTTTTAAGTTTCATTAAGTCCCATTTGTTTATTTTTGTTTTTATTTCCATTTCTCTAAGAGGTGGGTCAAAAAGGATCTTGCTGTGATATATGTCAAAGAGTGCTCTGCCTATGTTTTCCTCTAAGAGTTTTATACTGTCTGGCTTTACATTTAGGTCTTTAATCCATTTGGAGGTTTTTTCTGTGTATGGCGTTAGGGAGTGTTCTAATTTCATTCTTCTACATAAAGCTGTCCTGTTTTCTCAGCACCACTTATTGAAGAGACTGTCTTTTCTCCATTGTATATTCTTGCCTCCTTTATCAAAAATAAGGTGACCATATGTGCGTGGGTTTATCTCTGGGCTTTCTATCCTGTTCCATTGAATTATATTTCTGTTTTTTTTTTTTAATGATATTCTTGTCTGCTTACATTCTTTTTATGTATGTATGTATGTATGTATGTATGTATGGCTGTGTTGGGTCTTCGTTTCTGTGCGAGGGCTCTCTCTAGTTGTGGCAAGTGGGGGCCACTCTTCATCGCGGTGCGTGGGCCTCTCACTATCGCGGCCTCTCGTTGCCGCGCACAGGCTCCAGACGCGCAGGCTCAGTAATTGTGGCTCACGGGCCGAGTTGCTCCGCGGCATGTGGGATCTTCCCAGACCAGGGCTCGAACCCGCGTTCTCTGCATTGGCAGGCAGATTCCCAACCACTGCGCCACCAGGGAAGCCCTATATTTCTGTTTTTGTGCCAGTACCATACTGTCTTGATTACTGTAGCTTTGTAGTATAGTCTGAAGTCAGGGAGCCTGATTCCTCCAGCTCCGTTTTTCTTTCTCAAGATTGCTTTGGCTATTTGGGGTCTTTTGTGTTTCCATACAAATTGTGAAATTTTTTGTTCTAGTTCTGTGAAAAATGCCAATGGTAGTTTGATAGGGATTGCACTGAATCTGTAGATTGCTTTGGCTAGTAGAGTCATTTTCACAATATTGATTTTTCCAAACCAAGAACATGATATATCTCTCCATCTGTTTATATTATCTTTAATTTCTTTCATCAGTGTCTTAGTTTTGTGCATACAGGCCTTTTGTCTCCTTCGGTTGGTTTATTCCTAGGTATTTTATTCTTTTTGTTACAATGGTAAATGGGAGTGTTTCCTTAATTTCTCTTTCAGATTTGTCATCATTAGTGTATAGGAATGGAAGAGACTTCTGTGCATTAAATTTGTATCCTGCTACTTTACCAAATTCATTCATTACCTCTAGTAGTTTTCTGGTAGCATATTTAATATTCTCTATGTATAGTATAATATCATCTGCAAACAGTGACAGCTTTACTTCTTCTTTTCCGATTTGGATTCTTTTTATATCTTTTTCTTCTCTGATTACTGTGGCTAAAACTTCCAAAACTGTGTTGAATAATAGTGGTGAGAGTGGACAACCTTGTCTTGTTCCTGATCTTAGAGGAAATGGCTTCAGTACTTCACCATTGAGAAAGATGTTGGTTGTGGGTTTGTCATATATGGCCTTTATTATGTTGAGATAAGTTCCCTCTATGCCTACTTTCTGGAGGGTTTTTACCATAAATGGGTGTTGAATGTTGTCGAAAGCTTTTTCTGCATCTATTGAGATGATCATATGGTTTTTCTTCTTCAATTTGTTAATATGGTGTATCACGTTGATTGATTTGTGTATATTGAAGAATCCTTGCATTCCTGGGATAAACCCCACTTGATCATGGTGTATGATCTTTTTAATGTGCTGTTGGATTCTGTTTGCTAGTATTTTGTTGAGGATTTTTGCATCTATGTTCATCAGGGATATTGGCCTGTAGTTTTCTTTCTTTGTGACACCTTTGTTTCATTTTGGTATCAGGGTGAAGGTGGCCTCATAGAATGAGTTTGGGAGTGTTCCGCCCTCTGCTATATTTTGGGAAGAGTTTGAGAAGGATAGGTGTTAGCTCTGCTCTAAATGTTTGATAAACTTCGCCTGTGAAGCCATCTGGTCCTGGGCTTTTGTTGGTTGGAAGATTTTTAATCACAGTCTCAATTTCAGTGCTTGTGATTGGTCTGTTTATATTATCTATTTCTTCCTGGTTTGGTGTCAGAAGGTTGTGCTTTTCTAAATATTTGTCCATTTCTTCTAGGTTGTCCATTTTATTGGCATATAGTTGCTTGCAGTAATCTCTCATGATCGTTTGTATTTCTGCAGTGTCAGTTGTTACTTCTCAATTTTCATTTCTAATTCTATTCATTTGAGTCTTCTCCCTTTTTTTCTTGATGAATCTGGCTACTGGTTTATCAATTTTGTTTATCTTCTCAAAGAACCAGCTTTTAGTTTTACTGATCTTTGCTATTGTGCTTCCTTCATTTCTTTTTCATTTATTTCTGATCTGATCTTTATGATTTCTTTCCTTCTGCTAACTTTGGGGGTTTTTTGTTCTTCTTTCTCTAATTGCTGTAGGCATAAGATTAGGTTGTTTATTTGAAATGTTTCTTGTTTCTTGAGGTAGGATGGTATTGCTACAAACTTCCCTATTAGAACTGCTTTTGCTGAACCCCACAGGTTTTGGTCATCGTGTTTTCATTGTCATTTGTTTCTAGGTATTTTTTGATTTCCTCTATGAATTCTTCAGTGATTTCTTGCTTATTTAATACTGTATTTTTTAGCCTCTTTGTGTTTTTATTTTTTACAGATTTTTTTCCTCTAATTGATATCTAGTCTCATAGCTTGTGGTCAGAAAAGATACTTGATATGATTTCAATTTTCTTAAATTTACCAAGGCTTGATTTGTGACCCAAGATATGGTCTATCCTGGAGAATGTTCCATGAGCACTTGAGAAGAAAGTGTATTCTGGTGTTTTTGGATGCAATGTCCTATAAATATTTAGTCCATCTTGTTTTATGTGTCATTTAAAGTCTGTGTTTCCTTATTTATTTTCATTTCTGTCTACTGGTAAAAGTGGGATGTTAAAGTCTCCTACTATGATTGTGTTACTGTCAATTTCCCCTTTTATGGCTGTTCAGATTTGCCTTAGGTATTGAGGTGCTCCTATGTTGGGTGCATAATATTTAAAATTGTTATATCTTCTTCTTGGATTGATCCCTTGATCTTTATGTAGTGTCCTTCTTTGTCTCTTGTAATAGTCTTTATTTTAAAGTCTACTTTATCTGATATGAGTATTGCTACTCCAGCTTTCTTTTGATTTACATTTGCATGGAGTATCTTTTTCTGTATCCTCACTTTCAGTCTGTATGTGTCCCTAGGTCTGAAGTGGGTCTCTTGTAGGCAGCATATATACGGGTCGTGTTTTTGTATCCATTCAGTCAGTCTGTGTCTTTTGGTGGGAGCATTTAATCCATTTACATTTAAGTTAATTATCAATATGTATGTTCCTATTACCAATTTCTTAATTGTTTTGGGTTTGTTATTGTAGGTCTTTTCCCTCTCTTGTGTTTCCTGTCTAGAGAAGTGCCTTTAGCATTTGTTGTAAAGCTGGTTTGGTGGTGCTGAATTTTCTTAGCTTCTGCTTGTCTGTAAAGTTTTTAATTTCTCTGTCAAATCTGAATGAGATCTTTGCTGGGTAGAGTAATCTTTGTTCTAGATTTTTCCCTTTCATCACTTTAAATATGTCCTGCCACTCCCTTCTGGCTTGCCGAGTTTCTGCTGAAAGATCATCTGTTAACCTTATGGGGATTCCCTTGTATGCTATTTGTTCTTTTTCCCTTGTTGCTATTAATACTTTTTCTTTGTATTTAAATTTTGATAGTTTGATTAATATGTGTCTTCACGTGTTTCTCCTTGGATTTATCCTGTATGGGACTCTCTGTGCTTCCTGGACTTGATTGACTATTTCCTTTCCCATATTAGGGAAGTTTTCAACTATAAGCTCTTCAAATATTTTCTCAGTCCCCTTCTTTTTCTCTTCTTCTTCTGTGACCCCTATAATTCGAATGTTCGTGTGTTTAATGTTGTCCCAGAGGTCTCTGAAACTGTCCTCAATTCTTTAAAATTTTTTTTCTTTTCTCCACTCTGAGATAGTTATTTCCACTATTTTATCTTCCAGGTCACTTATCTGTTCTTCTGCCTCAGTTATTCTGCTATTGATTCCTTCTAGAGAATTTTTAATTTTATTTATTGTGTCGTTCATCATTGTTTGTTTGCTCTTTAGTTCTTCTAGGCCCTTGTTAAACGTTTCTTGTATTTTCTCCATTCTATTTCCAAGATTTTGGATCATCTTTACTATCGTTACTCTGATTTCTTTTTCAGGTAGACTGTCTATTTCCTCTTCATTTGTTTGGTCTGATGGGTTTTTACCTTGCTCTTTCATCTGTTGTGTGTTTCTGTGTCTTCTCATTTTGCTTAATTTACTGTGTTTGGTGTCTCCTTTTCACAGGCTGCAGGTTCATAGTTGCTGTTGTTTTTGTTGTCTGCCCCCAGTGGCTAAGGTTGGTTCAGTGGGTTGTGCAGGCTTCCTGGTGGAGGGGACTGGTACCTGTGTTCTGGTGGGTGAGGCTGGATCTTCTCTTTCTGGTGGGCAGGACCACATCCGGAGGTGTGTTTTGGGGTGTCTGTGGCCTTTTTATGATTTTAGGCAGCCTCTCTGCTAATGGGTGGTGTTGTGTTCCTTTTTTGCTAGTTGCTTGGCATGGGGTATCCCTCACTGTAGCTTGCTGGTCATTGAGTGGAGCTGGGTTTTAGCATTGAGATGGAGATCTCTGGGACAGCTTTCGCTGTTTGATATTACATGGAGCCGGGAAGTGTCTGGTGGACCAAAGTCCTGGACTTGGCTCTCCCACCTCAGGCGCAGGCCTGACACCCAGCCGGATCACCAAGACCCTGTCAGCCACATGGCTCAGAAGAAAAGGGAGAAAAACAGAAAGAAAGAAACAAAAAATAAAATAAAATAAAAGTTATTAAAATAAAAAATAAAAAAATTATTAAAAATTAAAAAATTTAAAAGTAATTAAAAAAAGCAAGGAAGAAAGAAGAGAGCAACCAAACCAAAAAGCAAATCCATCAATGATAACAAGTGCTAAAAACTATGCTAAAAAAAAAAAAAAAGGACAGACAGAACCCTAGGACAAATAGTAAAAGCAAAGCTATACAGACAAAAATCACACAAGGAAGCATACACATACACATGCAGAAAAAGAGAGAAAGGAAAAAAATATGTATCTCTTTTGGGAAGTCTGAGGTCCTCTGCCAGCATTCAGTATGTATTCTGTGGGAGTTGTTCCACATGTAGATGTATTTCTGATACACAGGAAGTGGAGGAAGGTGATCTCCACGTCTTACTCCTCCACCATCTTGAAGGTCTCACTAAAAATTTTTTTGATGGATTTATAACTTTTAATGATGCAATTCATTTGAACATTGTACAATGTGGGAAGGACGAATTAGAGCTTAATTTTTCTGCAGTATTGAGTATACGTTAGTATTAATCCAAACTAGATTAAGATGCTAATTACCTTCCCCAAGGCAACAAGACACCAAAAAAAAAAACAAAACAAAACAAAACAAAAGTTAAAAAAGAAACACCTAATACATTTCAAAGATACACTGGAAAACATCTATTTAATACAAACAAAGCAAGAATTGAGAAATAGAGAGGGGAAAACACAGAAGACATGCAGAAAATAAATATCAAATGTCAGTGGCTATACTAGTATCAGGCAAAATAGCCATTAAGACAAAAATTTTTGCATGAAAAGAGGGACATTTTATAATGATCATAGGGTCTTTAAATCAGGAAAATATTCTGTTAAAAACATATATGTATCTAACAACAGGGCACCCCAAAATACAAAGCAAAACCAATATAATTGATGTGAAAAATGGACAATTAAACAATAAAAACTTCAAAGCCTCACTTTCAGTATTTTATAAAAATAGACAGTTAAGAAATAAATGAAAACTTGAACATTATAAATCAACTAACCCTAACAGACTACTTATGCTCCACCCAAGAATATCAGAATACACATTCTTCAAGACCATATGGAGCAGCTCTACCCACCACCAGTCACTCCCATCAGGAAACTTGCACAAGCCTCTTATATAGCCTCATCCACCAGAGGGCAGACAGCAGAAGCAAAAAGAAGTTCAATCCTGCAGCCTGTGGAACAAAAACCACATTCACAGAAAGATAGACAAGATGAAAAGGCAGAGGCAGATGAAGGAAAAGGAAAAGGCAGATGAAGGAACAAGATAAAACCCCAGAAAAACAACTAAATGAAGTGGAGATAGGCAACCTTCCAGAAAAAGAATTCAGAATAATGACAGTAAAGATGATACAGGACCTCGGGAAAAAAATGGAGGCAAAGGTCGAGATGATGCAAGAAATGTTTGACAAAGACCTAGAAAAATTAAAGAACAAACAGAGATGAATAATACAATAACTGGAATGAAAACTACACAAGAAGGAATCAATAGCAGAATAACTGAGGCAGAAGAATGGATAAGAGTGACGTGGAAGACAGAATGATGTAATTCACTGCAGCGGAACAGAATAAACAAAACAGAATGAAAAGAAATGAAGACAGCCTAAGAGACTTCTGGGACAACTTTAAACGCAATAAAATTGGCATTATAGGGGTCCCAGAAGGAGAAGAGAGAGAGAAAGGACCAGAGAAAATATTTGAAGAGATTATAGTCGAAAAAGTCCCTAACATGGGAAAGGAAATAGCCACCCAAGCCCAGGAAGGGCAGAGAGTCCCATACAGTATAAAGCCAAGGAGAAACACGCCGAGACACATAGTAATCAAACTGGCAAAAATTAAAGACAAAGAAAAATTATTGAAAGCAGCAAGGGAAAAACAACAAATAACGTACAAGGGAACTCCCATAAGGTTAACAGCTGATTTCTCAGCAGAAACTCTACAAGCCAGAAGTGAGTGGCGTGATATACTTAAAGTGATGAAAGGGAAGAACCTACAACCAAGATTACTCTACCCAGCAAGGATCTCATTCAGATTCAGTGAGAAATCAAAAGCATTACAGACAAGCAAAAAGCTAAGAGAATTCAGCAGCACGAAACCAGCTCTACAACAAATACTAAAGGAACTTCTCTAAGTGGGAAACACAAGAGAAGAAAAGGACCTACAGAAACAAACCAAAAACAATTAAGAAAATGGTCATAGGAACATACATATCGATAATTACCTTAAACGTGAATGGATTAAATGCTCCAACCAAAAAACACAGACTTGCTGAATGGATACAAAAACAAGACCCATATATAAGCTGTCTACAAGAGACCCACTTCAGACCTAGGGACACACACAGACTGAAACTGAGGGGATGGAAAAAGATATTCCATGCAAATGGAAATCAAAAGAAAGCTGGAGTAGCAATTTTCATATCAGACAAAATAGACTTTAGAACACAGACTATTACAAGAGACAAAGAAGGACACTACATAATGATCAGGGATCAATCCAAGAAGAAGATATAACAATTATAAATATATATGCACCCAACATAGGAGCACCTCAATACATAAAGCAACTGCTAACAGCTATAAAAGAGGAAATCGACAGTAACACAAGAATAGTGGGGGATTTTAACACCTCACTTACACCAAGGGACAGATCATCTAAAATGAAAATAAATAAGGAAATAGAAGCTTTAAATGACAAAATAGACTACATAGATTTAATTGATATTTATAGGACATTCCATCCAGAACAGCACATTACACTTTCTTCTCAAGTGCGCACAGAACATTCTCCAGGATAGATGACATCTTTGGTCACAAATCAGGCCTCAGTAAACTTAAGAAAACTGAAATCATATCAAGCATCTTTTCTGACCACAATGCTATGAGATTAGAAATGAATTACAGGGGAAAAAAACGTAAAAAGCACAAACAGATGGAGGCCAAACAATACGTTACTAAATAACCAAGAGATCACTGAAGAAAGCAAAGAGGAAATCAAAAAATAGCTAGGGACAAATGACAATGAAAACATGATGATCCAAAACCTATGGGATGCAGCAAAAGCAGTTCTAAGAGGGAAGTTTATAGCTACACGAGCCTACCTAAAGAAACAAGAAAAATCTCAAATAAACAATCTAACCTTACAACTAAAGGAACTAGAGAAGGAACAAACAAAACCCAAAGTTGGCAGAAGGAAAGAAATCATAAAGATCAGAGCAGGAATAAATGAAATAGAAACAAAGAAAACAATAGCAAAGATCAATAAAACTAAAAGCTGGTTCTTTGAGAAGATAAACAATATTGATAAACCATTAGCCAGACTCATCAAGAAAAAGAGGGAGAGGACTGAAATCAATAAAATTAGAAATGAAAAAGGAGAAGTTACAAGAGACACCGCAGAAATACAAAGCAGCCTAAGAGACGACTACAAGCAACTCTATGCCAATAAAATGGACAACCTGGAAGAAATGGACACATTCATAGAAAGGTATAACCTATCAAGACTGAACCAGGAACAAATAGAAAATATGAACAGACCAATCACAAGTAATGAAATTGAAACTGTGATTAAAAATCTTCCAAGAAATAAAAGTCCAGGACCAGATGGCTTCACAGGTGAATTCTATCAAACATTTAGAGAAGACCTAACATCCACCCTCCTCAAACTTTTCCAAAAAATTGCGGAGAAAGGAACAGTCCCAAACTCGTTCTATGAGGCCTCCATCACCCTGATACCAAAACCAGACAAAGATACTACAAAAAAGAAAAATTACAGACCAGTATCACTCATGAATATAGATGCAAAACTCCTCAACAAAATACTAGCAAACAGAATCCAACAACACATTAAAAGGATAATACACCATGATCAAGTGGGATTTATCCCAGGAATGCAAGGATTCTTCAATATACACAAATCAATGTGATACACCATATTAACAAATTGAAGAATAAAAACCATATGATCATCTCAATAGATGCAGAAAAAGCTTTTGACAAAATTCAACACCCATTTATGATAAAAACTCTTCAGAAATTAGGCATAGAGGGAACCTACCTCAACATAATAAAGGCCATATATGACAAGCCCACAGCAAACATCATTCTCAATGGTGAAAAACTGAAAACATTTCCTCTGAGATCAGAAACAAGACAAGGATGTCCACTCTCACCACTATTACTCAACATAGTTTTGGAAGTACTAGCCACGGCAATCAAGAAGAAAAAGAAATAAAAGGAATACAAATTGGAAAAGAAGAAGTAAAACTGTCACTGTTTGCAGATGACATGATACTATATAGACAGAATTCTAAAAAATGTCACCAGAAAACTACTAGAGCTAATCAATGAATTTGGTAAAGTTGCAAGATACAAAATCAATGCACAGAAATCTCTTGCATTCCTACACACTAATGATGAAAAATCTGAAAGAGAATTTAAGGAAACACTCCCATTTACCACTGCAACAAAAAGAATAAAATACCTAGGAAGAAACCTACCAAGGAAGACAAAAGACCTGTATGCAGAAAACTATAAGACACTTATGAAAGAAATTAAAGATGATTCCAACAGATGGAGAGATATACCATGTTCTTGGATTGGAAGAATCAATATTGTGAAAATTACTCTACTACCCAAAGCAATCTACAGATTCAATGCAACCCCTATCAAATTACCAATGGCATTTTTTACAGAACTAGAACAAAAAATCTTAAAATTTGTATGGAGACACAAAAGACCCCAAATAGCCAAAGCAGTCTTGAGGGAAAAAAACGGAGCTGGAGGAATCAGACTCCCTGACTTCAGACTATACTACAAAGCTACAGTAATCAAGACAATATGGTACTGAAACAAAAACAGAAACACAGATCAATGGAACAAGATAGGAAGCCCAGAGATAAACTCACGCACCTATGGTCAACTAATCTATGACAAAGGAGGCAAGGATATACAATGGAGAAAAGACAGTCTCTTCAATAAGTGGTGCTAGGAAAACTGGACAGTTACATGTAAAAGAATGAAATTAGAACACTCCCTAACACCATACACAAAAATAAACTCAAAATGGATTAGAGACCTAAATGTAAGCCTGGACACTATAAAACTCTTAGAGGAAAACATAGGAAGAACACTCTTTGACATAAATCACAGCAAGATCTTTCTTGATCCACCTCCTAGAATAATGGAAATAAAAACAAAAATAAACAAATGGGACCTAATGAAACTTAAAAGCTTTTGCACAGCAAAGGAAACCATAAACGAGACAAAAAGACAGCCCTCAGAATGGGAGAAGATATTTGCAAATGAAGCAACTGACAAAGGATTAATCTGCAAAATTTACAAACAGCCCATTCAGCTCAATATCAAAAAAACAAACAACCCAACCAAAAAAGGGCAGAAGACCTAAACAGACATTTCTCCAAAGAAGATATACAGCTTGCCAAAAAACCCATGAAAGGATGCTCAACATCACTAATCATTAGAGAAATAGAAATCAAAACTATAATGATGTATCACCTCACAGCAGTCAGAATGGCCATCATCAAAAAATCTATAAACAATAAATACTGGAGACAGTGTGGAGATAAGGGAACCCTCTTGCACTGTTGGTGGGAATGTAAATTGATACAGCCACTATGGAGAACAGTATGGAGGTTCCTTAAAAAAACTAAAAATAGAATTACCATATGATCCAGCAGTCCCACTACTGGGCATATACCCAGAGAAAACCGTAATTCAAAAAGACACATGCACCCCAATGTTCATTGCAGCACTATTTACAATAGCCAGGTCATGGTAGCAACCTAAATGCCCATCGACATGAATGGATAAAGAAGTTGTGGTACATATATACAATGGAATATTACTCAGCCATAAAAAGGAACGAAATTGAGTCATTTGTTGAGACTTGGATGGATCTAAAGACTGTCATACAGAGTGAAGTAAGTCAGAAAGAGAAAAACAAATATCGTATATTAACACTTATATGTGGAACCTAGAAAAATGGTACAGATGAACCGGGTTGCAGGGCAGAAATTGAGACACAGATGTAGAGAACAAATGTATGGACACCGAGGGGGGAAAGCCGCGGGGGGTGGGTGTGTGATGAATTGGGAGATTGGGATTGACATGTACACACTGATGTGTATAAAACTGATGACTAAGAAGAACCTGGTGTTTAAAAAAAAATTAAATAAAATTCAAAAATTCAAAAAAAATAAAATAAAAAGACCATATTGAATATTCTCCAGGAGAGATCATACGCTGGGTCAGAAAACAAGCCTTAATAAATTTAAAAGTATTGACCTCACACCATTTATGTTCTGCAACCACAATGCAATTAAATTACAAATCAACAACAGAAGAAAATCTGTACTAGATACCACACTAAGCATTGAATATAACAACATGATGAATGCAACTTACCCTTGATAAACCTACAACTGAGGGAGGAAACAGACATTGTATCTCTTATGTTTAATAAAACTTAAATACATTTTAATCAAAATCTTGCCTCTGCAGATTTAGTACATTTAAAAATATTTACTGTATAATCTAGTTGGCAAAACCAGTTCACATAGTAAAATCAGTCAATCTTACTTTATGTCAGGAAAAAATTATGCTAACTTTATTTTTCAATTCAAGTTTAATGAATTTTACAAAATACACCAAAATAATTAGATGTAGTCAGATAGATAAAATATAGTAGTAAAAGGCATTATGTTAAAGTAGTATTACAGATCTAATACAGTTAAATTTTTACAATTTAGAAAACTAATATATCAATATCTTGTTTCTTATTACTTTATAATAAACCAATGCAATGAGTAGCTACTATTAAAAATTATTTATGAGGTGAGGAATTCCTTTGGGGAATGTATTTGTTTGCACATGCATAAATTCCTCAAAACTGGAGTTGAGCTTTTATGAATGATTAAATAAGAAACAAGAACAAAAATTAACTTAACTATCAATTTCATTCTACATGATGACTCTACTTTCCTAGTTTCATTATTTTATTGTAGTAAGAACACTTCACATGAGATTTACTCTCTTAAAACTGTTGTGTACAATGCATTATTTTTGACTATACATACTGTGTACACAGATCTCTAGAGTTTATCTTACTTAACTGAAACTTACTTAACTTAACTTGTCCCTTGACAAGTAACTCCTCATTTCCCCCTTCACCCAGCCCCTGGCAACCACCATTTCACTCTGGTGCTATAAATTTGACTATTTTACATTCCTCATATAAATAGAATTATGAAGTATTTGTCTTTCTGTGACTTGTTTATATCACTTAGCATAATGTTCACAAATGTTGTACCATATGTCAGAATTCCTTCTTTAAGGCAAAATGATATTCCATTATATGCACATACCACATTTTCCTTATCTATTAATCTGTTCATGGACATCTAGGTTGTTTCCACCTCTTGGCTGTTGTGAATAGTGCTGCAATGAACATGGAAGTACTGATATCTTTTTGCGATTCTGATTTCAATTCTCTTGGATAAATACCCAGAGAGGGATTTCTGGTTCTATGCGACAGTTCTATTTTTAACTTTTTGAGGAAACTCCACACTATTTTCAATAGCAACTGCACCATTTTGAATTACCACCAACAATGTGCATGGGTTCCAGTTTTCCACATCCTGGTCATCACTTTTTCCTTTTCTAATAGCCAACCTGATAGGGATGAATGGATATCTCATGGTGGTATGAATTTGCATTTCCTTGATGACTACTGACATTGAGCATTTTTTATGTACCTTTTGGCCATTTGTATATATTCTCTGGAGAAATGTATGGTCAGATCCATAAGCCATTATTTAATCTGGTTTTTAAATTTTTCCCTATCGAGTTGTCAGATTTCCTTGTATGTTTTGGGTATTAACCCCTTATATATGTTTGCAAATATTTTCTCCCACTCCCTAAGTTGTCTTTTCACTCTGCTGTTTCCTTTGCTGTGAAGAAGTATTTTAGTTTGATATGGTCCTGCTTGCTTACTTGTGTTTTTGTTGCTGTGCTTTTGGTTTCATAACCATGAAATCATTCCCAAGACCAAAATCTGTAAGCTTGTCCCCTGTTTTCTTCTAGAAGTTGTACAGTTTCAGGTCTTGCATTTAAGTCTTTAATCCATTCTGAGTTGTGTATAGTGTTAAGAGCCCAATTTCATTCCTCTACATATGACTTTTCAGTTTTTTTCAACCAGTTATTGAAGAGACTATCATTTCCCCATTGTGTTTTCTTGGCACTCTTGTTGAAGATCAGTTGACCTTATATGTTTGTGTTTATTTTGCGGCTCTCTATTCTGTTCCTTTGGTCTATATGTCTCTTTTTATTCCAGTCTTGTACTGTTTTGATTACTATAGTTTTGTAATATAGTTTAAAGTCAGGCAGCATGATGCCTCCAGCTCTGTTCTTTTTTAAGACTGATTTGTCTATTTGTGAATTTTTATGATTCTATATAAATTAAAGAATTATTTATCTTTAAAAAAATGCCATTGGAATTTTGATATATCACTTTGGGTAGTGCACATTTTAACAATATTGTTTTCCAATTCATGAGCACAGGTTGTCTTTCCATTTGTTTGTGTTTAATTTCTTTCATCAATGTTTTATAGTTTTTGATATAAATGTCTTTCACCTCCTTGGTTAAGTTTATTCCTAAGTATTTTAGTCTTTTCTATGCTAGTGAAAATAAAATTATTTTCTTAATTTCTTTTCAGGTAGTTTGTTGTTAGTGTATAGAAATGCAACTGATTTTTGTATTTTGATTTTGTGTCCTGCAACTTTACTCAATTTGTTATTAGTTCTAAGAGTTTGTTTCTTTATGGAGTTTTTAGTGGTTTCTGTATATAAAAGCATGTTATCTGCAAACAGGGACAATTTTACTTCTTCCTTTCCAATTGGGATGTCTTTTCCTTTTCTTGTCTAACTGCTCCAGCTATGACTTCTAGTCCTATGTTGAATAGAAGAGGTGAGAGTAGGCATTCTTATCTTGTTGCTGATTTTAGAAGATAAGCATACAGCTTTTCACCATTGAGTATGATGTTAGCAGGGGGATTTTCATATATGGCCTATATTATGTTGAGGTAGTTTCCTTGTAATCCTAGTTTGAGAGTTTTTATTGTGAAAAGTGTTGAGTTTTGTCAAATGCTTTTTCTGCATCTACTGAAATGTGTTTTAATTCCTTATTCTGTTAGGATGGTACATCATATTAATTGATCTTAATATGTTGAACCAATTTTGCATCCCAGGGATAAATTCCACTAGGCTATGGTGTGTGATCAACTTTTACATCTATGTTCCTCGGGGATACTGACCTGTAATTTTATTTTCTTGTGGCATCTTTGTCTGACTTTGGTATTAGGGTAATGCTGGCCTCATAAAATGAGTTTGGAACAATTCCTTCCTCTTCAGTTTTTTGGAAGAGTTTGAAGAGGGTTGGCATCAATTACTCTTTAAATGTTTGATAGAATTCATAAGTGAAACAAACAGCCTAGGCTTTTCTTTGTTGGTCAGCTTTGATAACTGATTTATTATCTATATCAGCTATAGGTCTATTCATACTTTCTACTTCTTCATCACTTAATCTTTGCAAATTGTATATTTCTAGGATTTTATCCATTTCTTCTAGGAAATCTAATTTGTTAACATATAATTGTTCATAGTAGTCTCTCATGATCTTTTCTATTTCCGTAGTATTAGTTGTAATGTCTCCTCTTTCATTTCTGATTTTAAGTGTTCTTTTTTCCTTAATTTAGCTAATGGTTTGTCAATTTTGTTTCATTTTGAAAAGGTAACTTTTAGTTTTCCTGATTTTTTCCTATTATTTTTCTATTTTGTTTATTTTTGCCCTAATCTTTGTTATTGCCTTCCTTCTGATAAATTTGGATTCAGTTTGTTCTTTTTCTAGTTCCTTGGCATATAAAGTTAGGTTGTCTGAGGTTTTTTTTTTTTTTAAGTAAGCACATATTACAAACTTCTCTCTTAGTACTACTTTTGCTGTATCTTTTATGATTTTTATGTTGTATTTTCATTTGTGTTTGCCTCAGGGTATTTTCTAACTTCCTTTTTGATGTCTTCTTTGGCCCAACGGTTGTTCAAGAGTGTGTTGTTACATTTTCACATATTTGTGAATTTTCCAGTTTCCTTTTGCTATTGATATCTAGTTTCACTCCACTGTGGCCAGAAAAGACACTTGGTATGATTTCAATCTTCTTAAAATCTTAACTTTGTTAAGATTTGTTTTGTGAGCTAATATTTAATTTATCCTGGAGAAAGTTGCATAAGTGTTTAAGAATGTGTATTCTTCTGCTGTTGGGTGAAATGGTCTGTATATATCTATTAGGTCCAATTTTTCTATATTATCATTTAAGTATGTTGTTTCCCTATTGATCTGTCTAGATATTCTAGTTTTCTGTTTTTAACCAAAGAAAACAGCATAATGTGCTGAATATTGTGTCTACTAGCTAAAAAGTTTTGGGTAAAAGATATTTGTCAAAATAAAAGCATAAAATATTGGGCTTCCCTTGTGGTGCAGGGAATCCACCTGCCAGTGCAGAGGACATGGGTTCGATCCCTGGTCCAGGAAGATCCCACATGCCGCGGAGCAACTAAGCCAGTGCGCCACAACTACTGAGACTGTGCTCTAGAGCCTGCGAGCCACAACTACTGAAGCCCATGTGCCTAAAGCCCATGCTCCACAACAAGAGAAGCCACTGCAATGAGAAGCCCATGCACCGCAACGAAGAGTAGCCCCTGCTTGCCACAACTAAAGAAAGCATGCACACAGCAGTGAAGACCCAATGCAGCCAAAAACAAATAAATAAATAAATTTATGGGGAAAAAAAGCATAAAATATTAAGCATTTTGTAGAAGGAAATAACGTGAAGTTTGACTGTGATTGGGACATATTACACATGATTTGATAAAGATCCGTTTTTGCTATCTTTTAAAAATATACATATTAAGTCTTGAAAAAAAAATACAAGTTTTATCTTTGGATTTTATCCAGCATACCTAGATCATTTTTGTAACCCCAGAAAATACTTTAGTGATTTTTTTTAAAACTAACCTATTCTGCTTCAACTTTTGTGGCTGTTTTTATTTCTAACTAATTATACACCCCAGAGATTAGGGTCTAGAATAGTTAAGAATTGCTTATGTTTAGATACTTGAAAATGCCACTTTTAGCAGTTAGTAATTTTTGCTCCCAAGGACTCTTCCATCCAGGAAGAAAAAAAAAAGTATTTTTTAAAATGGTGGGAATGGGGATGGAGGTAAGGATAAGGAGGCAAATTATTAAAAAGAGAGTTGCCCTTATATTCAAGACCATATACGACCATATACCTGAATAGAGAATATCTCAAAAGACCAAAATATCCAATTTGTAAAAATCATGCTTCATTCTGAAAAAGATAAATACACAAGGAAAGGAAAAATGGGGAAGCACTCAGACTTTAGGCTACCTTAATTAACCATTAAAGGATATCTCTCATTTGTTTGTATCCCAGAGGTTTTTATATACAGGAGCAATGCTCCATAGCAAGATTGGGGAGCAATAAAAGGGATGGTCAGAGGTTTGAGGATTATCTTACATCTGTAAAGGAAAAGTGCCATTGTGAGTCCAGGAATATCTCAGGCAGAACAATATTAGGAAAGAGAACATAAAGTTGATGTAGAAATTGCCTATGGAATTCTTTGGAATTCTCAGTTTGATGACAACTGATTTAAAACATAAATTTTGGGAATGGGAGAAAGCTGATAAAAGAGGGAATAGAAGAGAAGCAGGAAGGAAAGAAGCAATGGCTTAACTTGGCAATAGGTCAGAGTCCAGCAGAAAGCTGCAAAGGGAGAAATTCATGATCCAGGAGTGACCAAGAACTTTTAACATCATGGTGGTTGGTTCCCAGGGATTCTTACCTCCTGGTATTCATATCCTTGTGTAACATCATTTTTTGAGTGAATACTGGACCTAGGGAGTTGCTGCTAACAAATAATACTTCAAAAGCGATTAGATGTCAATTCCAAGATTAGATACAAAAAGACTTTGACTTCAGTCCCTGTCTCTCCCTCTCACACATGTACACCTCACTGTGGGGGGAAACAAACTGCCATGTTGTTAGTAACTCCACACAGAGGTCTTCATGGCAAACAACTGAGGTTTCCCACCAACAAACAGCCAGACCTGAGGCCTGCCAACAGCCATGTGCATGAGCTTGAGGCTCCCCTACTGAAATATCTATAGCCCCAGCCTGTCCCTTACATTGCAAGTATGTGAGACTCTTGGAGTCAAAGGCATATAGCTAAGCTGTGCATAGATTCTTGACCCCTAAAACTGTGAGACAATAAATGTTGTTTGAAGCTGTTAGGTTTTGAGGTAATTTGGTATACAGTGATGGATAACTAATACAGACATGATTATCTAATATGCTATATTTAAGTGCTTACTTCAACTATCAAGTAAGAAACAAAAGACTAGTATAGAATTCTTAAGAATCAATATCAGAAATCTTATGATTTTTAACAAAAATACACAGATGTACACATACATATGCAAAATAAAGTGAATTCTGAGAGCTAAAGTCTCTGATAAGGCTTTCTAATTCTCATCTATAAGGCTTTCTAATTCTCAGTTAAAATCACCTTTCTTCATCTTCAGTTCATTCCCTTCTACATGTCCACTTTCATTTCCTGCAATGCAGACACAGTGCATACGTAGGCACACACACTGGAGAAGCATGCTATATCACTAGCTAGATTTACTGTTGCTGTTGGATATAGGTTAAGTGCTTTATGAAGCACCTGAGATGATTCACATCATAATTCAAATTTAGAAAAAATTTGCCATTTTTTGTTGTTTTCTACAACCATCCTGACCCATGAAAATTAATCTAAATAATTCCTGCCACAATTCCACCTATTTTTTAACCTATGAAACGAAATTACATACCTGTCATCAAAGAATTCAGAGGAAAAAAATGACTACATTTAATAAAGCTGATAAGAACGTCCCTTTATAGTATATTTGACTTCTGATTTCTTAGTTTTGATGAAATAATGTTTCCTATCCACAGCAGGAGCTCTCTTTTCATAATGTTCCAGCAAAATGTCAGCACCTCCCATGGAGATGGTTGTCAACTTTACATCCTGAGCAGAGATACTGAAAACGATTGGGTTATTTATTTTAAGGCTTCAAAATACTGTGAGGTAACATTCATTCCACATGTCATACCTTACGAATGGTTTTATTTATTCATATAAACTTCTTTATAACACTGTCCTCAGATTCCTTGCTCTAAATCTCATTGCTTTATACCTTTTCTTTTTGACCTTTGAGTAATTCATATGGAATCCATCACACACTCATTCCACACCGCATTTCATACAATAAATAAGATTGTTTTAATCCTAAAATATATTTTAAGATATATGTTTATTATGAAAGAATTTCTTCTCTTGTGGAAGTGTGTACTATGCACAAACTAAACCACATTACTCACACTTAGTCTGTTCATCCATTTGGAATATGCTTATGTAGAAGAATTTTTCCATCAAATAAGAGCCACAGATTTTATTCCGAACGAAGGAATGCATTATACATTTAAGTAAATCTGACTCTGTTTAAACAGTCTCAATGCTTTTTAAAATTAAACTTGGCTGATTGTTTGTTTTCCAGGGTGATCATTAAAGGACAAAGCAAAATGTCAGCGCAAAGTGTTATTGGCAAGCTTTGCTAGTTTGCTTCTCTCTGTAAATGAGCAGCCAATGGAACTTCTGTGCTTATGACAGTGTTCCAAGCCATCTTGCTCAATCTAACATCCATTTATCTATTAAAGTCTTATTTATCATCAATTCATCCTCTTCTCTTCATGTCCATTGCAGCTACCTTACTTCAGACTCTAATCATTTTTTTCCTTTCTCTTAAATGTAAATGTTTTATATTTTGAAATAATTTCAAACATATAGAAAAGTAGCCAGAATTCCCATATCACCTTCAACCGTAATATCCAATTGTTAACATTTTACCACATTTGCCCCATTGTGCCCCCCTCTATATACATATATACATATATGTATATACACATAGACAATATGTATATATACATGTACATAGATACACACAAATATGTCTAAGTCCTTTCCAGAACCTTTTGAGAGTAAGCTGCAGATGAAATACCACATTATCCTTAAATATTTCAAACACTCCAGTGTGTATTTCTTTAAAACTAGAACACACATCTATATGAACTACCATATAACCCTCCTAATCAGTTATTCAACATTGATAACACTGCCACCTTTTCAGACCCCATTCCAAATTTGCTTACTGTACCACTGTGGTAGACCAAAGATGACCGCAATGACTTTGCTATTTCTCCCATCAAGATGTGTTGTCTAATTCCTCTACCCTTGAATCAGTTGACATTAATGATTGCTCATCAGTACTGTGTGTGGTGTCCTGAGCTGCCATATAAAGAAGTCTGATTTCCTGAGACCACTATGCTGGAGCTGCCACAGGTAAGCTGTCCCTCTGAAATCCCCAGCTGAGCCCAGTCTTCCAACCATCCCTGCCAAGTCTTTAGAAGTATGATTGAGGCTGTACTGGGCCCTCCATTTCTGCCCACCTGCCAACGTTCAATACCACATTGCACAGAAGAATTGTTCAGGTAAGCCTGGCCAAATTCCTGACCTAAAAAAAATCATGAGATATAATACAATGGCTTTTGCTTTATATCACTAAGTTACGGGGAACATTTTCCCCCAGAAATAGATAAAACACCTCACAATGTCCCTTTTCTTGCTAGTCTAAGATCCTAGAAATATGCTTATACTTAGGTATTGTGTATTATAGACTCCTTCAATCTGGAACAATTCCTGAGTCCTTCTCAGTCTTTCATATTCTTACAGTTTTGAAGAGAATAGATCTTATAGCCTGTAGGATGGTTTTTAGCCTGGGCCCATCTACAGAGTCTTCATGACCAGACTCAGACCATGCACTGGGAGGGAAACCACAGAAATGATGCTGTGCTCTTTGTGGTACATCACATCAGGAAGCACACAATGTCAACCTGTCCCAAATGATATCAATGCAGATGACCTGGTCTTAGTGGTGTCTAACATCTTTCTCCACCTTAAATTCACAATTTTCCTGATTGTAATGGATTAGTATTAGTATTGTAATGGATTAGGTATTCCAAGATTACATTAATACCCTGTTCCTCAAATTCTACCTACCAGCCTTAGCATCCATGGACAATTTCCAACTGAATCAATCTCATCTGATGGCTGTCAAATGGTGATTCTCTATTTCCAACACTTACTTGAACTCTGAGGAATAGCTTTCCATTGCTCTGCCATTTACCTACTTGCTTGCTTAATTAATATATATTAGCATACATTAATAGGTTTTGTTTTATTAAAATAATTAATGACTATCATTGTTTTGATACTCAAGTCCCCTCCTATTCATCTATTGAGAGTGCCTTCAAACTGTTTATTTTATCATTTTGAGACATTTTATTTTTGAGGACTTACTTTTTTTGAATAACATGTTTAAGGCACATCTTGGACCTTCTCTGCCCCAACTTGTCATCAGCCATTTCTCCTTTAAGGGAGGATGATACTTAGAAAGCAAATTCTGGCCACTTGGGACACTCATTGCTCCTAAGACATCATTGTTTCTGAGCCCTCTCAGAACGAGAAAACATTTGTATTGCATCTATATAATTACAACTATATAATATCACATATGTAATACATGTGCATACTAGGAGTTTACCTGATGCCCCATACTATCATCTAACAACCAAAAGTTCTTCCAAGTCTTCCCCATATGCATGATTGTATTATATCTCCTCCAGGATTGAGAAACTTGACTCAGTATATTTATTCATTTGCTCAATTTACTTATTTGTCTGATGTATCCCATCTTCCAACACATAAACCATCTCCTCCCATTGCTACCCCTGCAGCAGCCCCACATGGTCCCATGTCCTCTTTTTCCAGGCCTGCCATCTCATGCATCCATGGAGCTCCTCAACTCTGGACTGATTCTTCATCTAGCTCCACAGTCCTCCCCCCTTGCTCCATGTCTTTGGCTGCGGTACTGACTGTGCCAGGAAGGAAGTAGAAGACAGTAAAAAAGGGGAAATGGGAAGTGAGGAGATGCCCTTGTTCCCTCTTGTGACACTGAATACATTCTTAACAGTTCTCCTTTTCCTGATTCATCCCCTATCTCATCTCTTTCCTATCCTACAAACTGCAGACAGAGTATTCTTAGAAAGAGTACGATGTGTAGTGATGAAAATAGGAAGTTGAAAATAAACATTCCGATTATGTCTTCTTACTCTTTCACTTACTTATTGTTACTATGGACCTTTGACTTATCGGAGCCTCGGTTTCAAATAGGGAAATAATGCTTATTTAGAAGACGCACTGTAAAGTTTCAGATTGAATATGCAGAATGCCGAGAACATAATTGTAGCTGTTCTGGCAGTTATAATTATCGTGAAAAATTCTAACATGATTCTGAAACTCCTGCTCAAAACACCTTAATGTGAAATACAATAAAAAATTTAAAATCTTTCAATATATCTCATATATCTACAGTATAAAATCTAAACTCTTCTGTGTTATTTTAAGAGATTTTCCATGAGCTGGCCTCAGCTCACATCTCCAGCCTCACATCCCAACTCTCCCCAATGTCACTTACACCTCAGCCAACTTAACAGCCTTGCATTTCCTTGACTTTAGTATGTTGTTCTCTTTCTGTGCTTTGCACATACTATTGCCCCAACTGAAACTGTTCTGTTCCTAAATATCCAACTATGTTAAACCTTTACTTACACTTCAAGATTCGGAGTTAAGTTCATGTCCTCTGGAAACCTCCCTTAACCATCTCCAAAACAAATAGAGTTAACTCTTCCATTCATTGGGCCGTGACTGTGATTCTTAGGTGCCTTAATTATGTATAACACTTGTCACAACATATGGCAACTAATTATCCACATACACATACACACACACACACACTTGCCTCACTAGATTGTGAGCTCATTGAAGATAAAAAGTACATCTTGTTCATTTTGATATCCCCAAGATATTTTCTGGCCAATAGTTCAGTCTCACCAATAATACATCTTCAATAAATATTTGCTTAATAAAAAATCCTTATAATGGTTATAATAATCAATAATTATTGATCACATATTAACTACTAATTACTCAGTACTGTGCTAAAGCACTATCAATTTTTCATACAAAAGAAACAACATAAAACCCTGTTATGATCAGTCTAGAAGATCTCTATCCTATAAATAAGAAAAATGAGGCTCAGAAGAGTCACTAATTTGTATAAGTTTGCAGCATCTAGTAGAACTGACATCAGAGCCGAAGCTATTGATATATCTATAATGCAGAAAATATGTTATACATGAATACCAAGGTAAATATAAAGAAAACTCTCATTTTAAAACAGGCTTTATTATACACCTCAGTTTTACTTGGACACAATAAATCATTAAAAATAATAAAAGTAAATGTTGAGGGTGTAGCTAAGTTACTCTATAATACTGCTTCCTTGGCTCCATTGTAAGTGACCAAGTAGCCTACAGAGGATTTGAATGGACACTAGCCCCTCCCTGGAGCACATGTCCTAGAAAACAGCCTGCAGAGTCACAAGTAAATGAAAGTTCATAATAAGAATCCTCTAATGGCCCTTGTGATAAACAGTTTCCCTGCCTCCCAAAGCCTTCCCTTGGTGTGCTCCTTAGATAGGACACTCAAGAAGCATATCAAGCCCCTACTCCTTTTGGTTTGAATTGATTAATCTGGACTTAGCCCAAAGCACTCCAGCTATGGACTTTATTAAAGGCATGTGCCCCAGGTCCTGCCATCTCTCTGCCTGCATCCTGCCTTGACCTCTCCATGCGGCCCCTTAAGGCATGCCATGTACCTTCTCCAGGAAGTAATAAACTTCTCTATTCAATTCCCTTGTGATCTTCTGTTAAACCAAGGCTCACCATCCAAGACCCCAGGGCTCTACTTTAAAAATGATAATTTAATAAGGTCACAAAGGTAGACCACATGCAAAGGGAATGTGCTAAACATTTTATATGCAAGAACTCATTTAATGAGTCATAGATGAGAGACCTGATGTTCAGAGAATTTGAATGCCACACAGCCAGTAAATGGCAGGGCTCAAGATTCTCTGTTCTATCTAATTCAAAGTTTATTTTGCTGAACCACCTTGCAATCCTATAACTTTCAAAATATAAAATACAGCCATCCTTTGTATCCCAGAAGACAAAACATAACACAGATTTGAGTGCAAAAAAATTAGACAGGAAATACATTTTAAAAAGAGGAATTATTGACAGGCTAAGGCAGGGTTTGGTAGACCTTTTCTGAAAAAGGCCAGTTAGTAAATATTTTAGGCTTTGTGAGCCATAATGTCCCTGTCACAACTCTTTAATTCTATGGTTATAGCAAAAAGCAACCAAAGGCAATACTTAAATGAATTAGTGTGGCTGTGTTTCAATAAAATTTTATTTATAAAAGTAGGTAGTGGACCATAGTTTGTGGTCCCCTGGACTAAGGAACTGGATATTTTTAATCATAAAAAATATTGAAAGCTATTGAGACTCACATTGTACTTCAACGCCTATACTCCAAAAGAGCAGTAGGAAGTAGTATAGGAATGACATGATAAAAAAACAAGGTTTACTTGCAAGTAAACCTCAAGGCAAATGTGAAAACCGTTGGCTTTCCTGAAAATGCCAAAAACAAAAACTGCCATTGGGTAGTTAATGTGTAAGATATTGTATAAAGATATAAGCTTGATGGAAAGAGTTTCTCAGAAACATGTGGTCACTAGTTTATAATCATTTAGAAGTCAGAACCAAATATTTTGTTTCTAGGTATATATATCCATGTAGAATTATTTTACTGTGAAACAATCTTTTAGATTGACATTTGTGAAAACTAAGACATTTGTGAAAACTATTCTCATAAATATCATTATAAGTGAGAAAAATTTATCTCAAATGTTAGTGAATATTAAAATCACTTGAAATGTTCATTAAACATGTCGACTCCAGAGCCCCAACCCCAGAGATACTGATTCAGCAAGTCTTGGGTAGAGGACCCCAAGTTATTCTCATGAGGATGATCCAGACCACACACGAGAAATTCTTAACTAAAGCAACAATTCCATGTATGGCATGTATTATACTAAACAGCCAGGAGCTTCTGGGAAGCAGAAAGTAGATTCTGCTGGCCACTAGGGATAGTAAACAACCAGGAATAAGACTTGAAAATAACACTGGTTACCTTCTAAGATGGGATGTGGTTCTCGAGAGAGATATTTCTAAAAAGTTTTGTGTTTAGGAATTGGAGATTAAGAAGCTGCTCCCATCCAGATTGATAGTAAACCAGGGACCTGATCATTTAGCAACCATATCTATTGGCCTTCTGGGTTCCCCAATGTGTTTATTTCCTACTGCTTCTGTAAAAAATTACAACAAACTTACTGGCTTAAAATCCAAAACGCTTTATAATCTTGCAGATCTAGAGGTTCAAAGTCTGATATGGGTTTCACTGGGCTAGAACTAAGGTCTTGATGGGGTTGCATTCCTTCTGGAGGTATTAAAGACAATCAATTTCCTTGCCTATTTTAGCTGCCGGAGGTCACCTACACTTCTGTGACCCCTTCAGCAATCTTCAGATCAAGCATCACAGCATCTTCACATCTCTGACTCTGACTTTCTCTTCTGAATTCTAAATGGATCTTGTAATTACATTAGGCCTAGACAAATATTCAGGATAATCTACTTTCAAAATCAACTGGTGAGCGAGCTTTATTTCGCCTGTAATTTAATTCCCTATTGCCATGTAGCAACATATTCACAGGTTCTTGGGATTAAGACCCAGACACCATGGAGAGGAGGAAGTACCCATCATTCTTGCTACCATACCCAGAGAGAAGCTTTCTCTCCAACCACAAGAAAATAGAGAGTAGGAAAAAGAAAAGAGATTCTATGAGAACGTGAGAGTAGGCTCCTAAAAATGTTAAGTGTATTGAAGGTGCCCTGTAAAGCAGCACCTATACCTTTAGAGTGTGAGTTGCAGCCCAGTACAATTCAGCAGTGGAAAACCCAGAAGGAAGGAAGCAACACACCACATGAAGCTGCAAAGGGAAATTATATGGTCACAGAGCATGAAATGAAAGACCTATTGTCTGAGAAAGAGAAATAAAAGGGTGTTATAGACTGAAGGTTTGTATCTCCCCAGTAGTCATGTATTGAAGCCCTAACCCTGTGTGGCTGTATTTAGAGATGGTACCTCTAAGGAAATAATTAAGGTTAAATGAGGTCATAAAGGTGGGGCCCTGATCCAATAGGATTAGTGTCCTTTTGAGAGGAGACAGCAGAGATCTTTCTCTCCATCCCCATGCAAACACACCAAGGAAGGGCCATGTGAGGACACAGAAGGAAGCTGGCCCTCTGCAAGTCAGGAAGAGATCCTTCACCAGAAACCAAAGGTGCCAGAACTTTATCTTGGACTTCTAGCCTCTGAAACTGTGAGCAAATAAGTATCTGGGGTTTTTTTTCACATCACCCAGTCTGTGATATTTTATGACAGCTTGAGTAGACTAATACAGAGGGAAAAGGAACAAAGATAGAGGTAAAGAACTATGAGTCCAAGCAATACAGATTCATGTGGCTATCTTATAGATCTCAAAGTTTGGAAAATACATTCCCACAATTAAGCTACTAAGCCAAACCTTATGCCAGGTCAATAGTCAATTTATTCTTTTTAAAATACATGTTTAGAAATATCCCTTGGGAAACATTTTCTATAATAATATTAAGATTAATACCTTCTCATTCTTGTAATAAAACTCATTTTAAGAAAAAACCAAGTATTTTGGAATATTTATTGTGTTTATCCTTACAGGTTACTAATGTATAAAATATATAAATGTGGATAAATCAATATATTTAGATGCATTCACTTTACAGTTCATTGAAATGCATTTTATTCAATAAGATCAAAAATTACTTCAATTTTCAAATTAAAAATTGAAGCCTCACTGAAAAATAAAAAATTCCATTTGTCTTCACAGGTCACTCTTTTTATATTCATGAGTCAATTATTTTCTTTGCTTGAATAAATTTGTTTTCAAAACTAAGTGTTTAATATGCATAACACCTTTCACAATATACGAGGTCAAAGAATCATAGAGCTTTAGAATCTGAAAATAACAAGATATTGTATTTTCCAAATCATTCTACTTATTACTAAAGAAATAAGCATTCATAAAACAGACAAAAATAGTCTTATAACCCTTATAACCCTCTGGTTTTCCCCTTCCTTATAATTTTGTTTCAGGCTGGAAAGTATACAGCCATGTCAAAAGCACACCAGGATAGCTTGGGTAGGGAATTATTTAGAAAAGGTTTATGGGAAATAGGCTAACTGGAACCTTATTTGAACTTGAACAAATACCACCTTGCAGGTATCAATGAATTTAGTAAGCTGAGCCTGAACATGTCAGAACTACATAAAATATGCTGCATAAAAGTTAAGTCCATGAACACTGGCCATTTGTTGGTATTCCTTTTACACAGTGTCTAGCGACTTTTACCAAGAAGTTACAGCCATAGTGAATGGGATATGCTGTGTTCAAGGGAAACACTGATTAAAAAAGTAACATTGACTTCTAATAGTCTACTTAGATATTCAAACACATCTGAAACAATGAAATCATAAAACCTTTACATATTTCTATTTATATGTAAGGAAATGCATTATTATAGAATATCTTACTGCTGAGATATTCTCTGCTTATGGCTGACTTTAAGAAGAGATTCTAAAATGCTAGGTTGTGAGATAAATTTAGCAGTACTTTTCTTATCATTATCTTATTCCTTTTTGGGACTAAGAGCTTTGATTAAGAGTGACACATATTCCTTCAGAATGTTCAAGATTTGGACAGAGTAAGATTCAGACCAGTAATTGAGACTGATCATACATATTACTGCCAAAATTGCAGCCTTTTCACATACAACACTAAACATGGGAGAGGGGAAGAGGGGAGGAAGGGAAAGCTAACAATTGATTTTTTTACTCCCCTTGACAAACAAAAGGAAATCCCTAAATGCAGTTGTTCACCTATTCCTGAAAGTGTTACATTCATAGTGATTGAACTTTGTGGCCTCGTAGTTAGGTTTGACCACCAAGAAAAACTACACTAACCCTTTCTGAAATTTGCTTCTTTCTTTACCACCTAATTTGACAAGTCAAGTCAGTCTAACTAGTTAAACCATCTGTCAATATGGATGCCCCCCAATCTACACTATTAGAGCACTGCCCAACTTGTCTCTCATTCACTTCTCCTCTTGATTCTCATTACATTTTAATGACGTAAAAGTAGAAAAATAATCATCCACACTTAATACAACCAGCTCATTCTTACCATTCAAAAGAAAAAGGCAATAGAGAAATTTTATAGTGAAAACACTAATGAATAATAGGAATCAACCCTAAGTTGAAAAAAAAGATGCAAAATTGAGACAGAGAAAAGCAGTTTTTATTAAGATCTTAATTTAAACTCAAGAGTAAATTTTAACTAAATATAAATTAGGGTTTTTTTTTTTTAGTGTTCTAATGATATATGAATATTTAAGAATGTAAATAATAAAAATGAGTCATAACCATTAAAATAATATAGTTAGTGTCGTGGTCCAAATGCAGGTTGGAAATGAATTTCCAGACACAAGGCAGAATGTAAAGAAGATAGAATTTATTAGAGGGAAGGGTCGTTGCCAGAAAAGCGGGCCGACTTCCTAGTAGTCTGGGAGAGTAGAGCCCGAACATGTGCTATTGATCAGTTTTTATAGGCAGAAAACAAAAGAATGGTCCTAGGTGAAATTTTCGTTTACTGACTGGTCAAGGCACATATACCTTCCTTCTATAGGGTGGGAGTGGGACAGGGCGTATGCCTTTCCTTATTTGGGACAGGTCCTGTTGCCCAGGTGGGCGTCTCCCAGGTGGGCTCAGGAATTTCTTAACCATCGTAACATGGTGGGGAGGGCTATTAAGAGTCCAGTAGGGGGTGTAAGGCTGAAACTTTTTCAGGCAGGGTCGTCCTTTGTCCTTGAAGCACCACTGTCCTTGGAGTACCACAGTTAGCAGATCCCCAACCAGAAGTGATGAGATAAAATAAGAAAGAGAAATCATAGGTGCATATCAAGTAAAACTGTTTCTTGTATTACAGGAAATTTCAAAGGAAATGTACATAACTTGTAACTCCTGTAATATTAGCCTGAGAAAGTCATGAGGAAGGTTGTGTAAGACATCATGCCTGCTTCACTTATCACCAGCTTGATATCTAGATGTCAGGGTGGTCACACCACATCAACACTAACCCAATCTCCTGAGACAATAAAAAGAATATTAACATAAGCTATTCTCTTAGTCTTCTTCCATTTCAAACTTACTACAGCACCAACTGAGAACTTTGCATACAAAAGCCCCAAATTTTGGCTCTCATTTTCTATTTCAATAGGATGCCACCTCACTGTTGCTTTGTTTACTTAGAATATTTATTTAAATCACTACCAAACATTATTTATAAAGACACATCAACTACAATAGCAGTCACAGAAGCTCTAACTTGTAAAGGACACAAAGTTTCACTCTACTGGATACAGAGAATATAAAGAAACATTTAAGATGCTAAGTCCTGAAGGACTGCATGAGAAGAACATGGCACAGTTGTGGAGGAAGACGTTTTTGGAGTTTGGGGAAGCTCAGGAAAAACTCCACAGGGGCTACAGGGTAGAGGATTGTGCAGTAGTTTAAAGAAAGATTAGAAGCTGGGTAAATTAAAGAATGAAATTCAAGAGTGAACCTCATGCAGCATGAAGGTGGTGTACAATGATTTAGAAATGTGTCCGGAAGAGAACAAAACCCAGCCTCTCCAGAGAAGAGAATAGAAAGAGAGAATTAGGTAAAAGGCAAAGTAGAGGGAGACAGATTTCACGTTCAGTATTTAGACATTTGTTTTTAACCCACATTTCCAAACCTTAGTTCCAATATGAACAAGGAAATAATCTAAATTCCTTGGGTGGAGGAAATAATCTGAACAACAACTACAACAAGACCTAAGAGATAGGTAAAAGAGTGGGTTCACTCTGGAAAATTTTATCACCTTCCTAGCTCATAGGTCAATAGCTGGGGAATGTTTCTAAGCATTGGGAGCAATTGCAGGATTTTAAGCATAATGACAATTTAAATGAGGCATTCAAATTCTTAAACATTCATCTATGTTATTTCATTTAATCACTCAGGAAAGAGTGGTATAGGCAAAGCAGTGTTGTGGAAAATTCATCTGGGTAAAACTTATAAAATCTATTAGAAGAAGCAGGAGATACACTAGGAGTCTATCACTTAGAACAAAATAATAACAACAAAAAAAAAAACATTAAGAAGACTGTGGAGGAAGAGACCTGGTACACTTCAGAGAAATAAAGAATTTTAAAGCTACCTTTGGAACCGGAGCACAAGTCAGCCAAATTGAGAATCGTAGTGGACTTAACATCGACTTTTTGAGGACAGGATTAGTATACACCTCCTGCTTAGCTTTCCATTGGTCCTGAAGATGAAAATACAAAGAAATTCCAAACCATTAGGTTCAGAAGCAGGTACCTTGAGGTTTGAAGAAGAGGAGAAAGCAAATGCTACAAGCCAAACAAGGTATATAAACCAACGGTTTGCAAAGCTACTCTATCAGCATCACCTGAGAACTGATAGATATTCAAGTCACTGGGCTCTCCCCCTCATCTACTAAATCACTTACTCCTGCTGTAGAGCCCCTGAGTCTGTAGTTTAACAAGCTGTCCCGGTGATTCTGATGTATGCTCAAGTTTAAGAGCCACTGGTATAGCTAGTGTTATACAAGCAAGGGAAATCATTGATTTTAGTTCAAGATCTGAGAGAGTAGCTTCTTGAGAAAAGAGACCCAGTCAAAAATTCTAATTGGATCATTCCAGAGGGTAATTAGATACTTCAGTTTGCCCATGCCCAAACAATGCAATCTTCTTAGAAATGACCCTCCTGAAAAGGCATAGGAAGAGAAATTTAATACAAAATTCAATATCATCAGTATTTTATAACACCAAATCAATTTGATTTTTTATTTCCCTCTCTTTGGAATTACCCACTGCCAGCTCCACCTCCTAAACACACAGTCTGCTATATTAAAAGAAAGAACATTTATGCCCGGGGAAAGGAAGGTATTTGATAAAGTTTTGTTCTATCATAACATGTAGCAATACTTTACTGCAGATTCATACTGAACTGAAGAATATACTCTATAATATTTCATTTAATAATATCTTTTATTAGAACCAAAAAACCCCAAAGATAGCAAAATGAAAGAAATCATAAAGATCAGATCAGAAATAAAAAAAGAAGGAAACAATAGCAAAGATCAATAAAACTAAAAGCTGGTTCTTTGAGAAGATAAACAAAATTGATAAACCATTAGTGAGACTCATCAAGAAAAAAAGGGAGAAGACTCAAATCAATAGAATTTGAAATGAAAAATAAGTAACAAGCAACACTGCAGAAATACAAAGGATCATGAGAGATTACTCCAAGCAACTATATGCCAAAAAAATGGACAACCTGGAAGAAATGAACAAATTCTTAGAAAACCACAACTTTCTTAGACTGAACCAGGAAGAAACAGAAAATATAAACAGACCAATCACAAGCACTGAAGTTGAAACTGTGATTAAAAATCTTCCAACAAACTAAAGCCCAGGACCAGATGGCTTCACAGGCGAATTCGATCAAACATTTAGAGAAGAGCTAACACCTATCCTTCTCAAACTCTTCCAAAATGTAGCAGAGCAAGGAACACTCCCAAACTCATTCTATGAGGCCACCATCACCCTGATACCAAAACCAGACAAAGATGTCACAAAAAAAGAAAACTACAGGCCAATATCAGTGATGAACCTAGATGCAAAAATCCTCAACAAAATCCTAGCAAACAGAATCCCACAGCACATTAAAAGGATCATACACCATGGTCAACAGGGGTTTATCCCAGGTATGCAAGGATTCTTCAATATACACATATCAATCAATGTGATACACCATATTAACAAATTGAAGAATAAAAACCATATGATCATCTCAATAGATGCAGAAAAAGCTTTCAACAAAATTCAACACCCATTTATGATAAAAAAAAAACACTCTAGAAAGTAGGCATAGAGGGAACTTACCTCAACATAATAAAGGCCAGACATGACAAACCAACAGCCAACATCGTTCTCAATGGTGAAAAACTGTAACCATTTCCTCTAAGATCAGGAACAAGACAAGGTTGTCCACTCTCACCACTATTATTTAACATAGTTTTGGAAGTTTTAGCCACAGCAATCAGAGAACAAAAAGATATAAAAGGAATCCAAATTGGAAAAGAAGTAAAGCTGTCACAGTTTCCAGGTGACATGATACTATACGTAGAGAATCCTAAAGATGCTACCAGAAAACTACTAGAGCTAATCAGTGAATTTGGTAAAGTAGCAGGATACAAAATTAATGCACAGAAATCTCTTGCATTCCTATACACTAATGATGAAACATCTGAAAGTGAAATTAAGAAAACACTCCCATTTACCATTGCAACAAAAAGAATAAAATATCTAGGAATAAACCTACCTAAGGAGACAAAAGACCTGTATGCAGAAAATTATAAGACACTGATGAAAGAAATTAAAGATGATACAAATAGATGGAGAGATATACCATGTTCTTGGCTTGGAAAAATCAACATTGTGAAAATGACTATACTACTCAAAGCAATCTACATATTCAATGCAATCCCTATCAAACTACCAATGGCATTTTTCACAGAACTAGAACAAAAAATTTCACAATTTGTATACAAACACAAAAGACCCTGAATAGCCAAAGCAATCTGGAGAAAGAAAAACGGAGCTGGAGGAATCAGGCTCCCTGACTTCAGACTATACTACAAAGCTACAGTAAATAAGACAGTATGGTACTGGCACAAAAACAGAAATATAGATCAATGGAACAGAATAGGAAGCCCAGAGATAAACCCATGCACATATGGTCACCTTATCTTTGATAAAGGAGGCAAGAGTATACAATGGAGAATAGACAGCCTCTTCAATAAGTGGTGCTGGGAAAACTGGACAGCTACATGTAAAAGAATGAAATTAGAACACTCCCTAACACCATACACAAAAATAGACTCAAAATGGATTAAAGACCTAAATGTAAGGCCAGACACTATAAAGCTCTTAGAGGAAAACATAGGCAGAACACTTTATGACATAAATCACAGCAAGATCCTTTTCGACCCACCTCCTAGAGAAATGGAAATAAAAACAAAAATAAACAAATGGGACCTAATGAAACTTAAAAGCTTTTGTACAGCAAAGGAAAACATAAACAAGACAAAAAGACAGCCCTCAGAATGGGAGAAGATATTTGCAAATGAAGCAACTGACAAAGGATTAATCTCCAAAATATACAAGCAGCTCATGCACTGCAATATCAAATGAACAAGCAACCCAATCCAAAAATGGGCAGAAGACCTAAATAGACATTTCTCCAAAGAAGATATACAGATTGCCAACAAACCCATGTTAGGATGCTCAACAAAACTAATCATTAGAGAAATGCAAATCAAAACTACAATGAGGTATCACCTCACACCCGTCAGAATGGCCATCATCAAAAAATCTACAAACAATAAATGGCTGGAGAGGGTGTGGAGAAAAGGGAACCCTCTTGCACTGTTGGTGTGAATGTAAATTGATACAGCCACTATGGAGAACAGTATGGAGGTTCCTTAATAAACTAAAAATAGAACTACCATACGACCCAGCAATATCACTCCTGGGCACATACCCTGAGAAAGCCATAATTCAAAAAGAGTCATGTACCACAATGTTCATTGCTGCATTATTTACAGTCGCCAGGACATGGAAGCAACCTAAGTGTTCACTGACATATGAATGGATCAAGGAGATGTGGCACATATATACAATGGAATAATAATCAGCCATAAAAAGAAATGAAACTGAGTTATTTGTAGTGAGGTGGATGGACCTAGAGTCTGTCATACAGAGTGAAGTCAGTCAGAAACAGAAAAACAAATACCGTATGCTAACACATGTATATGGAATCTTTAAAAAAAAAAGGTTTTGAAGAACCTAGGGGAAGGCCTGGAATAAAGACACAGATGTAGAGAATGGACTTGAGGACACGGGGAGGGGGAAGGGTAAGCTGGGACGAAGTGAGAGAGTGGCATGGACATATATACACTATCAAATGTAAAACATATAGCTAGTGGGAAGCAGCCACACAGCACAGGGAGATCAGCTTGGTGCTCTGTGACTTAGAGGGGTAGGATAGGGAGAGTGGGAGGGAGATGCAAGAGGGAGGAGATATGGGGATATATGTATATGTATAGCTGATTCACTTTGTTTTAAAGCAGAAACTAACATACCATTGTAAAGCAATTATACTCCAATAAAGAGGTTAAAAAATATATCTTTTATTATTATTATATTCAGAATTGCTCCTCTCCTAATTTTTCGGCACAGTCCTAGCCAACTGTTTCTAAACTACTTTGACTAATGTTATAAAAAATAAAAATAAAAATCCATCTCATAGTACCTATGAACCTTACTATGAGATGGATCAATATTATATACTTGAGTAAAGATATGATTTTATTTTAAAGTGTAGATTGTTCTAATTTCCCCACAGAACATCAGACTTCTCAAAAGAAAAAAAAATAAGAGAAAAACTAAAATCATTAAAGTTTTGATCTCTTACTCATTTCACTCAGTTTCAAAGTCAGGCTAGTTATAAAAGTTCTAGACATGCCACATTATGTTTTATTTCTGCACTATTACTTTACTTTTATATAGAATTTGGGAATCATATCAAAGGAAATATTTTAAACCATTCCAGACTCTAGGTTAGTGTGATGCAGCTTTTATTTATTTATGAAATTTCCCAACCTGTAACTATCCAAGTTTTGTTAAAGTTGGTGATCTGATAAAGAAGAGCCAGTTATCAAACATACCCAAATTGTGAAGGTTTTTATGAAAAGATTCATCCTTCTGCTCTGATCTAGTTGTTTGGTTTATGGGGATCCCCATAAAATTAGTCAAAGAAAACTTGTGCTTCCAAATAGTATATTTGCAAGCTCTTCTGCCAGGAGCAGAGGTGCTCAGAAACCCCTTCATGAGAATCATCCTTTCATTGGCAAGGAAATTCCTCCTGTTGTCAATTCGAAGTCATTTATGCTGTATCTTGAGATTAGATCTTTCACCTTCTACAAAAAAGATGGAAAACATCTAACTATTACTATTACAATTGTTTCCTCAAGTAGCCATCAAAACTTAAGGAGAGGAGGCTTCAAAATATTTAGATGTCACTAAAATGATATTTGTGCTTTCGTAATGTAACAGGGTTATTGAAATGGTTTTTATATATAGAACATTATCACATTTATTCAATTTTATTATAAGTTTTTTACACACATAAACAATGGAAAGGAGAAATGAGATTTCAGAACTTCATATTTCCATAGTACACAGCCATATTGAGTCGCTGAACCTTTATTATACAAGTGATGTAGACGCCAAAGGAACAGCCATATTTTCATTTAAAATCATGCCAAAGTTAAAATTGTTACACCAATAATGTTCTCTCACACTCATACTCACCAAATTTATCTTTTCCCCCATTCTAATTTTGGAGGGAAAGTTAGAAGCCTTAAAAAAGCATTGTTTCCAACATTTAAAATTTAATATCTTCTTATCCTCCTTCTCTTCAAACAAAAGAAGAGGAGAGCTCAAATAACTGAATTTTCCAAATTAGAAACACACACACACACACACACACACACACACACACGCAGACATACACATATAGAAGCCAGGACATATAGCACTTCATACAATTCAGGTAATCAAGAATGCTAGGCAATATTCAATGGCATGGTGTTAAGTAATAGATGAGTAATAGAGAATCTCTGAATCTGGATAGCAAGACTCAGTATTACCAAAAAGTTAATTCTCCCCATTATACTTTATATATTTTATAAATCCACCTAATTATAATTAAAATCCATAGGAGATTTTCTTATAAAACTTAATAAGATGGTGCTGATACACAGCTGTACTAGATGATGTGGGACTATACTCCAGATACAGGGAAAAGAAAACAACCCTATTTAAAACTGGGAAAATTAAACAGAGAGGTAATTTGCAGAAAAAGAAATATATAGAAGATCCTTAGACTTGCCAGTGATCAGAGAATTGCAAATTAAAATAGTAATGGGATATCATTTTTCCACGCAATTCATCCAAAAAATAAATAAAATACCCAATACCCAATGCTGGTAGAGGTATAGTGAAATAGGCATCAACAGGTAACGTTTCACAGTACCTATCAAAATCTAAAATAATTACATGTTTTGAAATAACAAATTCTTACTCAGAATCTATCCTTCAGAAATATTTAAACAGAAAGAAAAATATAAAAGTAGATTCAACACAACATTTTTACAGGAAAGCATCAGAACAGTAAAGTTCCATGTCTGACAATGGATGACAAAGGGATGGCAATGTGCCCATGATATATAGGTTGTTTGTATTGTTATATTTTCAAAAAGAAACATTATGTGCATATACATAAAGATATGCATGCTATTAAAAAATTTATAAATGTATAGGGAACAATCTGAAAGGATGTTAACAATAACATAAGCATAATAATAAAAATAACTAAGATCGAGTAATCACTATATTTCAGGTACTGTGTTATGTATTTTTTTAATAGATTATCTCAATTAATCCTCCTATCAACCTTGTGACTATGTGGGACTATTTAATAAATATGGAACCTGAATAAACATCCAAGTTTCCACAATATTACACTGTGGAGTGGAAATAGGGATGAGGGTGAGTACCCAAGTAAGGTAGATTTATTTATACTTTTTACTATTATATTGTTGGAATTTTAAAGAAAGCATGCATATGTTAGTTTATTAATTAAAAATAAAAAACCAAACTAGTTCTACTACAACACAGAACATGTTAAATACTACAAGCCATAATGTGGTAATAGGTTTCAAAGAAGAGAGAATTCAGAATTCTGACTGAATAATAAAAATCATTTATGAAGGAAGTAACATTTGAAATAGGCCATGAAAGATGGGTAGGGTTTCAAAAGGTAGAGAGTACTTCAACAGACCATCAAAAGGAATGACAAAAGGGCAAAAAAGTAAGTACAAGATGAATACAGGGAACAGCAAAGAACTGCTTAAGGGGATCTGAAGAAGTATTTAACAGAATAGCAAGAGAGAGAAGAATAGAGCTATAGGAGGGCTTAAATGGTTCTGATATGTCCAAGAAATGACAAGGTAGAGTAGGAGATAAGGCTGAAGAAGCAAGAGGGCTTAAAGCATTTTGATTTACTTAAAAAATGACTAGAAAGTCAGCCCTTTGGATTAAACTAAAATACAGATTCTTCAAAGAGGTGATTCCCAACCTATAGGCCACAGATCTTTGGAACTGGGCAAGGTTTTTGCAAGAGGTTCACAAATCCACAAACTCAATAACTTAAAAAAAATATCTACAGTCTAATTATCTTGAATTTTCAAAGTGGGCCTGCTATCAGGCTGGATGTCACAGTAGAAAAGGTGATGTGGTCAGTTTCTTATTTTTTTCCATCTGAGGCTCTCATTTCTGTGTTCCCACTCCATAGGCTGTATCTAGGTCTTCAGGATTGAAACAGGGGAAGAAAAAGAGGCAAAGGGAAAAAAAAAACCTCCCTTGACTGACGCAGATACAATTTGGTGTTGGTTTCCCTTAGGCTTGCCAATGCAAAAAAAAAAAAAAAAAATTCTTTCTACAGGAGCTTACTTATGGGTTCTTCAAAGCACTTCCATTGCTGGGGACTCTCATTAGCAGTTGCCTTCGCCGAGGCTCTTCATCCTGTGGGTGAATGCCCTTTGTTCAAGATTTTATAAAAAAGATTTTATTTGGGGGTCACCTCATTCCTCTTGAACAAAAGCTTACATTTTTCCTGGATCATCCTTGGCCTGGAATAACTCTGGGCATACAAAGTGTTCCCAAAGCTACTATGTCTCATTGTTCTATTATGAGAGCTGCTCCCCGGCCACAGTCTCTTATCTCTGGGCCTTCTCAGGTGCAGATATGAAACTATATTCATTCAGCCAACTGGAGACACAGGTGAAATTCTTCAATTTGTCTCTCTGAAGCCCCTCTAGGGCTTACATAAGGAGGAAACAGCCTCTTCAAGGTGGAAGAAGGGGTCAACAGCATTCTAGCAACTCTTTCCATAGAGACCATGTGACTCAAAAAACCTAAAGAATTTACAATCTTTACAGAAAAATTTTGCCAATCCTCATCATACAGCATCAACTTTTTGTGTCTGGCTTCTGCCCCTAAGCTTGTTTTAAAGATTCATCTGTGTTGTTACATATCTTTATGATGTTTCAATTATTCACCCCTTATTATTGCTGAGTAGTATTCCACTGTATGAATATAACAATTTGTTTATCAACTCCTTTATGGATTAAAATTTGTATTTTTTTAAGTTTTGGCTACTAAAAATAATAGGTAGAATGTAACATATATATTACAAATAATATAGAGTGCTATAATATAAATAGAATGGTATTTTTTAAAGGCTATATCGGTTTAATTCTACCAAAGCCCAATTTATCAGTTTTTAATGTTTAGTGCTTTATGTGACCAAAGGAATCTGCCTACTCCAAGGTTATAAAGAATCTCTACTATTTTTTTTAGAACTATATTTATTTTGCTTTTTCATTTATTTCTATAGCCCATAGCGAATGTATTCTGTGTAAAGCACTAAGTCAAGGTTTTGTTTTTGTTTTTTTTTTAATTCAGCTATTCAGTTGTCTCAGCATCACTTGTTGAAAATTATCGTTTCTTACAAAGACCTACCTTGGTAACTTTGTTGAAAATCAGTTAATATACCATGTGTGGGTCTAATTCTGGAATTGCTCTTCTATTCCATCAACTTATAGGTCAAGCAGAAATACTACTCCATTTTTTTTTTCTTTGTAAAGATTGTTTTAGCTATTCTAGGTCCTTGGCACTTTCATGTAAATTTAAAACTATCATTCAAATTTTTACCAAAAGAACAAAAAGGATCTGCTAGAATTTTGATTGCTATTCCCTTGACTCTTCAGATGAATTGAGAGAGAATGGACATCTTGATAATGCTGAGGTTTCCAATCTATGAATTTGGTATATCTCTTCCTTTGTTTGTGTTTTCTTTCACTTCTCTCAGCAATGATTAGAAGTTTTCAGTTCACAGGTCTTGAATATCTTTTGTTTAATCTTACACATTTTATATCTTTTCATTTTATTGGAAATGCTTCTATATTTTTATTTCATTTTCTATTTCTTAGTTGCAGTATTTAAAAATACTATTATTTTCATATTGGCCTTCTACCCTGTGGGTTTGCTAATTTGACCTAATTCCAATAGTATTTTAGAAATGTCTTGTGATGTTCTACATATAGAGAGTTTTAATTCTTCCATTCCAATCGTTTTTTTTTAAACATCTTTATTGGAGTATAATTGCTTTACAATGGTGTGTTAGTTTCTGCTTTATAACAAAGTGAATCAGTTATACATATACATATGTCCCCATATCTCTTCCCTCTTGCATCTGCCTCCCTCCCACTCTCCCTATCCCACCCCTCTAGGTGGTCACAAAGCACCGAGCTGATCTCCCTGTGCTATGCGGCTGCTTCCCACTAGCTATCTATTTTACATTTGGTAGTGTATATATGTCAATGCCACTCTCTCACTTTGTCCCAGCTTACCCTTCCCCCTCTCCGTATCCTCAAGTCCATTCTCTAGTAGGTCTGCATCTTTATTCCCATCTTGCCCCTAGGTTCTTCTGACCATTTTCTTCTTTTTTTTTTTAGATTCCATATATATGTGTTAGCATATGGTATTTGTTTTTCTCTTTCTGTCTTACTTCACTCTGTATGACAGTCTCTAATTATGTCTCTTTTTTCCCATGCATTCCTGGAGTGACTAGGACAATTTATTATGTCATTATTTGTCTCCCAAGTTATCCATTGTGCATTTTATGAAATATTGAAAACACAGGTCACTCTTTTCCAGATTCATGTTTCTTCCCTAGCTAACAATAGAAGAAATGATATATATTTTTGGCTTTGGGTTTGGGCAGCCCCTCACTTCCAGTATCAATTTCCCTATGAGTCAAGTGTGCTGTAATTACAAACAACTTCAACATCTCAATGACTTAATATTTCTCTTGTTCATGTTATATAAGAGCTGCTGGTTGTCTGAAGCTCTATTTAGCTGTAGTTCCACTCCATGTATTCTTTATTCTGATCCAGGTTGAAGGAGTAGTCCCATTTTGGCAAATACCCATTGTAGTGCCTTGTACTATCCATCTGTTAAGCTGAGAACTGTTTTCCAGAATCTACTTCCCTCTAAAGCTCCATACTAGAGTTGGCCAGAAGAAGATTTTGCTTTATATCTGCAAAGCAGAAGTGAAACTGTGGCCATTACTCTCTGAAGAACATCAAAGTAAGATACCATGATGGATAGATGAGGGAGTCAAAACTTTATGTACTCAATACAGATAGACTAGTTATGGATAAACTGGGTGTACTCTAATTTACTCTTGCTCTGTTTTGCTCTGCATTTAAGTATCCTTTCTGAATGTCATCTTGTTGCGCAATAGTGGTGTCAAACTCACCAGTAAACGTTTGGTTGTAGATACACATGGCAAAAGACCTCCCCACAAACTTCCCCTTCTATGGCCAGATGTACTTAACTTCTGAGCTTCATTAATGACTTCTCTGATACTCAAAATCTATGTCTATATCTTCGATTCTTCATCTCTTTCCACTATGTAAGTTCTAATTCTTAAAATAAATTCCTCATTTTATAAAACTCATAGTAACTGTTCCCCTTTTAAATCCTGACTGATAACACCCATTCTCTAACAGACAGGACATTTAAAGTAATCGTTTGGATGTGGCGTAGATCATCACTCTTCACATACCATTGGCATTGGCCAAAACATATTACATGACCAAGCTGAACATCACTGATATGCAGAAGAATCCTTGCATGTGGGTATGAGGGTGTGAATACTTGTCAAAATAATATAATCTACCATCCTTAACTGTCCCTGAAGCAATCACTAGGTTATATGTTTGGATTAACTATTGACAACCCTCAGAAAGGTTTGAGGATGGACACAATCTTACTCAAGTTACATGACTGACTAGATGGGAAGGATATTTTCCAGAGTGAATTCAAGATATGGCTACAAGAAAACAAGGAAAATCTATAAGAAGCAGTGACTCACAGGTGTTCACCATGATTAATTGGTAACAAATAAAATAGTTGTTCATTTCATAGTAAAGTTTCAACTGTCCTTAAATAATCTTTCCACATTCCTTTTTAAAAATTCAGGGGCTTCCCTGGTGGCGCAGTGGTTGAGAGTCTGCCTGCTAATGCAGGGGACACGGGTTCGAGCCCTGGTCTGGGAGGATCCCACATGCCGCGGAGCGGCTGGGCCCGTGAGCCACAATTGCTGAGCCTGCGTGTCTGGAGCCTGTGCCCCGCGACGGGGGGGGCCGCGATAGAGAAAGGCCCGCGCACCGCGATGAAGAGCGGTCCCCGCACCGCGATGAGGAGTGGCCCCCGCTTGCCGCAACTGGAGAAAGCCCTCGCACGAACCGAAGACCCAACACAGCCAAAAATAAATAAATAAATAAATAAATAAGAAAATCCTTAAAAAAAAAAAAAAAAAAAAAAAAAAAATTCAGAATCAAAGAGCTCATTGGAGTGATGTCAGCAACAGAGCTGAACAAAACACCCTCTTGTATCCCTTCCCCAACAATAATTTGGCATTCATCCACAGATAAAAGTACCTTTGTGGGAGCTACAGGATTCAACACAATATGCCACAGGACCCAGAAGGAGCCTTGCCCATCCATGCACTGGATAACAGGCACATAGACATCAGTCCCAGCTGTGGACCCTGCAGTGTCTTATGAACTGGCTCCAGCCCCTCTTCACCACAGTCCAGGAGTCTTTGGAGAACACTGTCTTAGACAATCACTCACAGACAAAGAGCTTTTGTGGAAGTATAGCTTTCCAGTGTAGAAGTTTCAGAAAACCATTGGAGAAAAAAAAATAGAAGTTTGGACACATTAGAGAGAGTAAGAGGAACAGTTTGACTTTATCTGCATTATCCTCTCCCCCGACATGGCACTGCTCAGTGCCAAGAGAGATCATCTCAGCCTGTGATTTCTCCTGCAAGGAAAAGTAAAAGTGTGTGAGTGAGTACCTGGCTTCCCCAGCTGTACAGGATCTTGCCAAAGAGGCCCATTTCTCTCTCACCCCATCCATGAGTCCGGGAAGTGAGAAGAGACTGAGAAAGCAGCAGATAGGACCTTCAGAAGGTGTTAAAGGGACATGGATCCTACAAACTACATTGCAGACTCTATTAATAAGCTTGCCCATGAGCCACTGGGGATGCCTGGTGCATAGATCCCCCAACCAGGCAATGGGCACCCCCAGTGCTCTACACATTTTACTCATATATACCGCCATCCTGTAGCCAGCTCCTTATGCATGCTCCCAACAGCAATGACAGCAAGGTTTGACAGACACCTAGTGAGCATTTGCAGAAATCCAGCCAGAATCTGTGGGCCAGGGAGGAAACAACAAGCTTGAGCTTTACCTCTGCCCTTGGGAAAGTAAAAGGGAGGCTGTCAGCACCCCGGCTGGTGCTTTGCAGAATTGAGAAAAGGTATACAGGCTTAAGCATTCTGTCACAAGAGTGAGAAAGAAACATCAAGCACGCATATCCATAGGAGGTCTGAGAAAGCCTCAGAATTTCTAGCAGCTGATAGAAGGTATTTCTTTCCCAAAGACAGTTAATAGAGACTAGAAGAGATAATCACTACTTCAAATGTGAAGACAGCAATACAAGACTTCAAGAAAAGTGAAAAATCAGGGAAAGAACACACCACCAAAAGATCACAATAATCTTCCAATAATTGACCACAAAGACATGGAGATGTGCAGTTTACCCAATAAAGAATTCAAAATATCTGCTTTAAGGAAAGTCAATGAGCTACAAGAAAACACAAAGAGACAATTCAATAAAATAATGAAAATTATACATGAAAAAAATGAAAAGTTTAATTAAGAGATAGAAATCATGAAAAAGAACCAAACACAAATTCTGGAGCTGAAGAATACAATGAATGAAGTAGGAAAAAAATGTAATAGAGAGCATCAACAGAAGAATCAAGCAGAAGAAAGAATCTGTGAATTAGAGTTCAGGATCTTTGAAGTTGTCTAATCAGATGAGAACAAAGATAAAAGAATAAAAAAGAGTGAAGAAACACTACATGGTCTATAGGATACCATCAAAAGTAATAATCTTCAAATTATTGTAGTCCTAGGAAGGAGAAGAGAGGGAGAAGGGGGAAGAAAACTTATTTAAAAAAAATAATGGCTGAGAACTTTCCAAATTGGGGAGAGATTTGGTATCCACAATTCATGAAGCTCATAGGTCACCAAACAAACTCAATTTAAAGAGATCTTCTCCAAGACATGTTACTATAAATCAAAGACAAAGAAAGTATCTTAAAAGCAACAAAAGTAGCTTGTACCTAACAAGGGCACTCCCATATAGCTATAAGCATATTTCTCAACAGAAACCTTACAGTCCAGGAGAGAGTGGGTTGCTAAATTTAATGTGCTGAAAGAAAGAAAAAAAAAAAAAAACTACCAACCAGAATACCAGCAAAGTTTTTCTTTGGAAACAAAGGAGAGATAAAGACTTCCCAGATAAATAAAAGCTGGTGGAGTTCATCACCACTAGACCTGCTTTATAGGAAATACTGAAAGGAATTCTTCAAGCTGAAAATAAAGGACACCAATCAGTAACATAAAATATATGAAAATATTTTTTAAAAAGAAAAAAACTCCTGTTGGAATGCTGGCAGCAAAGTGAGAGGTAAGGTTAGTAATGAGGGGCCAACTCCAAGGTTTAGGGTGATGGAACAGCACTGAGCTGCCAGTCTGTGGTCCAGTTCCTTTTCCTTATTCAGCAGATGATTACTGAGCTCCTCCTCTCTGGAACCTGTGTGAGGATTGTATCAGAAGTAAAGGGGTGAATGACAGGCTGTCTCTTACTTACATAACTGACAACATAGGGTCCTACCCTTCCAGTTCATATCCTAGTACTAGTCTACTATCCCTCAAGTACTCTCTAAGCTTTAACCATACAAATGGTTCAGCATGTAACACTGATTTCGGCATGACCTGGGCAGTGCTGGTTTTGCAATTTAGTAGTTGTATTACTTTGGACAACCTGTTTAAACTCACTGAATTTCCATTTCCTCATCTGAAAAGTAGGGTTTATAACACTCACTTCTTCAGAAGATTATCATGAGAGTTAGAGTTGGTTTACATCAAGAACTTAGAACAGAGTCAGATATATACTAAGTAGTCAATACTCAGTACACTTATTAATATGTTCATCGTAATCAGGCTTTTGAGTTATTAACAATAACAAATACCATTATTTGGAATATTATTCAGCCATGAGAAAGGAGGATATCCTGCCATTTGCAACAACATGGATGGACCTTGAGCACATTATTTTAAGCAAGTACAGTATGATATAACTTATATGTGAAATCTAAAAGAGCCAAACCTGTAAAAAACAGAGAGGAAATGGTGGTTACCATGGGGGGATAAGATTGATGGTGTTTAAGGATACAACTTTGTAATGAGGAGTAACTAAGCCATAGAGCTCTAATGAGCAGCATAATGAATATAGACAATAATATTATGGTATAATTATGTAATGTGATAACTATTGCTACACTGGCAATTATATTACAATATATAAATGTATCAAAGTAACACACTGTACACCTTAAACTTACACAATGTTACATGTTAAATTTATTGAATAAGAAATTAACAAAAAACCATTAAAATATATGGCAAACCAGTAAAGGTAAATATATAGTCAAATTCAGAATACTCTAATAATGTAATATAGTGGTATATTAAACACATATACTCCAGCATAAAAGCTCAAGGACAAAAGTATTAAAAATAACTATAGCTACAATAATTTGTTAATAAATACACAATATAAAGAAGAAGAAAACTGAGACATCAAAAATATATGTGGGAGGAATAAAAGGATAAACATTTGCATGTAATCAAAGTTAAGTTGTTATCAGCATAAAAAGACTGTTATAACTATAAAATGTTTTATGTAAGCCTCATGGTAACCACAAAGCAAAAACCTACAGTAAATACACAAATGATAAAGAGAAGGAAATCAAGTTTATCACTACAGAAAATCAGCAATTCACAAAGGAAAGCAGCAAGAGAGGAAGGATGGAACAAATGAACTACAAAACAGCAAGAAAACATTGAGATGACATTAGTAAGTCCTTACTTAACAAAATTACTCTAAATGTATATGGATTAAATTCTGCAATCAAAAGGCAAAGAGTGGCTAGATAAAGATTTTCTAAAGACCCAACTATGGGCTGCCTACAAGACACTCACTTTAACTTTAAAAATGCACATAGGCTCAAAGTTTAGGGAAGTAAAAAGACATGCTATGCAAGTGGAAACAAAGACAGTGAGGGTGCCTATACTTATAGCAGACAAAATACACTTTAAGCCAAAAACTGTAACAAGAATCAAAGAAGGTCATTACATAATAATAAAGGCATCAATTCATAAAGAGAATATAACAAATGTAAATATATATGCAGCAAACATCAGAGTACCTACAAATATTAAGCAAATACTAACAGATGTGATGGGAGAAATAGACAATACAACAGTATTAGGGGACTCTAATACTCCACTTTCAACAATGGATACATCATACAGACAAAAAACTTAATAAGGAAATGTTGGACTAGAACTACACTTTAGACCAAATAAACCTAATAGACATATATAGAACATTCCAACCTATAGCAGTAGAATACACATTCTTCTCAAGTGCACACTAAACATTCTCCAGGATAGATCATGTGATAGGTCACAAAACAAGTCTTAGTAAATTTAAGAAGACTAGAATCATACCAAGTATCTTTTCTGACCACAATCGTATGAAACTAGAAATCTATAACAGGAGAAAACTGGAAAATTCACAAATATGTGGAAATCAAACATACACTTCTGAACAACCAGTGGGTCAAAGAATAAAAAAGAAAAATTTTTAATATCTGGGAAAAAATGAAAATGAAAACATAACATACCAAAACTTGTGGGTTGTAGCAACAGCAGTTCTAAGAAGACAGCTTACAGGGGAAAATGTCTACATTAAGACCAAAAAAAGATTTTAAATAAACAATCTAACTTTACCTCTAGGAACTAGAAAATGAAGAACAAACTAAGCCCAAAGTCAGTAGAAGGAAGGAAACTGCAAATATCAGAGCAGAAATAAATGAAATCAAGAATAAAAAAGCAATAGAAGATTAATTACACTAAAAGTTAATTTTTTAAAGATAAACGGATTTGACAAACCTTTAGCTAGATACTTTTACTGAGAAAAAAAGAAAGAAGACTCAAATAAATGAAATCAGAAATGAAAGAAAAGGCATTATGACATACCAAAGAAATACAAAGAATCATAAGAGACAACAGTGAACAATTAAAGCCAACAAATTGGATAACCTAGAAGAAATGGATAAATTTCTAGAAACATACAACCTACCAAGACTTAACCATGAAGAAATAGAAAATCTGAAGAGACCATTAACAAGTAAGAAGGTTGATCTGTAATCAAAAATCTCCCAACAAAGAAAAGCCCAGGACCAGATAGTTACCTTGGTGAATTCTACCAAACATTTAAAAAATACTGCCAATCCTTCTCCAACTCTTCCAAAAAACAGAAGAGGAGGGAATACTTCTAAACTCATTTTATGAGCCCAGCATTACCCTGATACCAAAGACAGACAGGACACTATAAGAAAAGAACTATGGGCCAAAGTCCCTAATGAATATAGATGTAAAATTTTTCAACAAAATAGTAGCAAAAAAAAAAAAAAAAATTCGACAGCATATTAAAAGGGTTACAGACCATGATCAAGCAGGATTTATCCCTGGTATATAAGGATGTTTCAACATACATAAATCAATAAGTGTGATGCACCACATTAATAGAATGAAAGATTAAAATCATATGATCATCTCAAAAGATGCAGAAAAAGTACATCCTTTGTTGATTAAGAACTCTCAGCAAATTTGGTACCTCAACATTATAAAAGCCATACATGGCAAGTCCACAGTGAAAGGTTTAAAGTTTATCCTATAAGATTAGGAACAAGACAAGAGTACCCATTCTCACCTCTACTGTTCATCATAATACTGGAAGTCCTAGCCAGAGCAATTAGGCAAGAAAAAGATATAAAATGCATCTAAATTAGAAATGAAGAAGTGAAATTATATGTCTGCATATGATATGACATTATATATAGAAAATCTTAAAGACTCCACGAAAAGAACTGTTAGAATTAATGAAAAATTCAGTAAAGTTGCAGGATACAAAATCAACATACAGAAATCAAATTCATTTCTATACAATAACAACAAAATATATGAAAAAAAAAAAGAAAATAATCCCATTCACAATAGCATTAAGAACAATAAATTACTTAGAAATAAATTTAACCAAGAAGGTGAAAGCTTTGTACACTAAAAACTACAATACAAGGTGTTGATGAAAGAAACTGAAGAAGATACAAATAAATGAAAAGATATCCCATGTTAATATATCAGAAAAATTAATATTGCTAAAATACCTACAATACACAAAGTCATCTATAGATTCAATGCAATCCCTATCAAAATCCCAACGGTGTTTTTCCACAGAAATAGAAAAAACAATCCTACACTTTATATAGAACCACGAAAGACCCCAAATAGCCAAAGCGATCCTGAGAAAGAAAAAAGTTGGAGGCATCACAATTCCTAATTTCAAACTATACTACAAATAAAAACAGTATGATATTAGCATAAAAATAAAAACATAAACCAACGGAACAGGATCAACAGCCCAGAAGTAAGTTCTCCCATATACAGTCAACTTACTTTGACAAGGGAGCCAAGAATTCTCAATGGGGAAGGCATATCTCTTCAATAAATTCTGTTGGGAAAATTGGATTAGTCTCCAAAATTTACAAACAGTGCATGCAGCTCAATAGCCAAAAAACAAACAACCCAATCAAAAAATGGGCAGAAGACCCAAATAGACATTTCTCCAAAGAAGACATACAGATGGCCAAGAGGCACATGAAAAGATGCTCAACATCACTAATTATTAGGGAAATGCAAATCAAAACTACAATAAGATATCACCTCCTACCAGTCAGAATGGCGATCATCAAAAAATATATAAACAATAGGGAATTCCCTGGCAGTCCAGTGGTTAGGTCTCCACACTTCCACTGCAGGGGGCATGGATTTGATCCCGGGTAGGGGAATGAAGATCCTGCAAGACACACGGTGCAGCCAAAAAAAAAAAAAAAAAAAAATCTATAAACAAATGCTGGAGAGGTTGTGGAGGAAAGAGAACCCTCCTACACTGTTGGTGGGAATGTAAATTGGTACAGCCACTATGGAGAACAGTATGGAGTTTCCTTAAAGAACTAAAAATAGAGTTACCATATAATCCAGCAATCCCACTCCTGGGCATTTATCCAGAGAAAAACATGTTTGAAAATATACATGCACCCCAATGTTCACTGCAGCACTGTTTACAACAGCCAACACACGGAAGCAACCTAAATGTCCACTGACAGATGAATGGATAAAGAAGATGTGGTACATATATGCAATGGAATATTACTCAGCCATTAAAAAGAATGAAATAATGCCATTTGCAGCAATATGGGTGGACCTGGAGATTATCACACTAAGTGAAGTTAAGTCAGACAGAGAAAGACAAATATCATATGATATCACTTATATGTAGAATCTTAAAAAAAATGATACAAATGAACTTATTTACAAAACAGAAACAGACTCACAGACTTAGAGAATGAACTTATAGGGGGAAGGGTGGGGAGGGAGGGATAGATTGGGAGTTTGGGATTTGTATGTACACACTGCTGTATTTAAAATAGATAACCAACAAGGACCTACTGTAAAAATAAGGGAAAAAAATTTTGTTTAAATACAAAAAATATAAATAAAACAAATAACTAATAAGGACCTAGTGTATAGCATAGGGAACTCTACTCAAGACTCTGTAATGACCTAAATGGGAAGAGAATCTGAAAAAAGAGTGGATATATGTATATGTACAACTGATTCACTTTGCTGTACAGCAGAAACTAACACAACATTGTAAATCAACTACACTCCATTAGAAAATTTAAAAAAAATTCTACTGGGAAAATTGGATAATCACATGCAGAAGAATGAATTGGACCCCTACCTTACAGCATACACAAAAATTAACTCAAAATGTATTAAAGACTTAAACAGAAAACTCAGATGCATAAAACTCCTAGGAGAAAACATAGGGAAAAATTTATTGATATAGATTTTGGCTATAATGTTTTGGATATGACACCAAAAGCACAAACAACTAAAGCAAAAATCAACAAATGGGACTACATCAAACTAAAAAGTTTCTGCACAGCAAAAGAAACAAATTACAAAATAAAAAATGCAATCTACAGAATGGGAGAAAATATTTGCATATCACATTTCTGATAAGGGGTTAATGCTCAAAATATACAAAGAAAACACACACACACACACACACACACACACACAATCTGATTTAAAAATGGACAGAAGAACTATATAGACATTTTCCCAAAGAAGACATACAAATGGTCAACAGGTACATGGAAAGATGCTCAACGTTAATTATCATGAGAGAAGTGCAACTCAAAATCACAATGAGATACTACCTCACACTTGTTAGGTGATTATTATCAAAAAGGGATAGAAAAGTATCAGAGAGGATATGGATAAAAGGAAACCCGTGTGCACTCTTGATGGGAATGTAAATTGGTATAGTCACTATGGAAAATGGTGTGGACGTTCCTAAAAAAATTAAAAGTAGAGCTACCATACGATCCAGCAATCTACTTTTGGATATTTAGCAAAAATAACTGAAATCAGAAACCTGAAGAGATATCTGCCTTTCCATGTTCACTGCAGCATTATTTGCAATAGCCAGGACATGGATACAACCTAAGTGTCCCTCTGCAGGTGAACAGATAAAGAAGATGGGAGACAGATGATAGATAGATAGACAGACAGGTAGATAGATAGATAGGCAGACAGACGGATATAATGGAGTATTATTCAGCCACAAAAAAGAAGGAAATACTGCCATTTGCAATAACATGGATGGACTTTGAGGGCATTATGCAGTGAAATAAGACAGGCAGAGGAAAACCAATACTATATGATATCACCAACATGATATGATATCACTATATAAGTGTTTGTAAAAAAAATAAAAAACAAACTCAGAGAAACAGAGATTAGAATGGTGGGTGCCAGGGGCAGGGAGGAGGGAAAATGAGGAGATGTCAGTCAAAGGGTACAAATTTCCAGTTATAAGAAGAATGTGAATATGTTCTGGGGAATCTAATGTACAGCATGGTAACTATAGTTACCATGCTGTATTATATACTTGAAAATTACTAAGAGAATAGATCTTTAATGTTCTTAACAAAAAAAAGAAAAAAGAAACGATAATTACATGAGGTGATGGAGGTGCTAACCAACCCTACTATGGTAACAATTTCTCAATAATAAGTGTATCAAATTATCACATTGCACACCTTAAACCTACACAATGTTATATGTCAATTATATTTCAATAAATCTGGAAAAAAATTTTATTAAAAAATCATTAAAGGTATTCTCAAGGGTAATTACTTGAACTAAATATAAAAGTACTGAAATACTATTCTTGTTCAAAGATTGGTATACCATGTAAATATTCCATATCACCAAAAAATTAGTTTTGGGGGTTTAGTTTGGCCCCCTAGTTTGGGGCTAGTTTGCACTTAATGTTAGAGAATGTTATTCTTGGTAAACAGTGCAACGCTGTCTCTCTGTAACTTTTGTGTGTGCTTGAACAAGAATTTAAAGGCAATAGGTTCTTAGCAGAAGGTGAATGCTACATCTTCTCCATGCTAGTATTCCTTACTTCTTTTTCTACTGCAGTTAAAATCATACTTCTGAAACAGGGAGCTTGAAGGATCTTCTCACTTGGGTATAGTTAGTAACATACATACCTTCCTAAGCATCCTTAGGAACAAACCGAACAACCTAGTTCAGGTGGCCCTACAGCCACCTCTGTAGGGTTGTCCCCTTCTATGCCATTTTAATTGCTTTCTGACTTTCACAGAAAACTGGCATTTTCAATGAAGACATCAACACCCAGGCAGAGCCAACACCCATGGCTTTATACTGCCTCATATTTCAGGCTCTAACAGATATTTTTAGCTGGATCAAGTCCATAGTGCTAAATATGCTCTATTACATTCATTCCCATGGAAACAGACACAATGTCACAAATACAGGATTATAAATTCACTGTCTGATGGTGGAAACAAAAAAAGAAAAAAGAAAGAAAGAAAAGAAAATCTTCTTTGGCTGAAAGAATAGAGCTCTATTTAAACAAAAAAAAAAATCCTGTAGCAGGAACAAGGAAGACATAGGAAACAACCAAAAAATGACCTTTTCTTTCAAAATATTGAGTTTTTCCAAAAGGAAAGACTATAGCTTGAAAGCTGCAGTTGACCTATTAGATACAAATTGAATGAGAAAATAATTTCAAGTGATGTCAGCTACTTAAGGCTGGAAGTTATTTTCAGGGCTAGTCATTCCATTTATTTATTTATTTATTTATTTTTAACTGAGCAGCTGCTTGTATGGAAAACCATACTTAGTACAGCAGCCCACTTATGGACTGTGACACCAGCCTCTTAACTCTGCCTCTCTCCTTTCAACCGTGTCACTCAGAACCCCTAATCACTCTCCTCATCTCACAAAATAACATGGAAATTCCATCATCTGGCCTTCAAGCTTACCCAGAGTCTGACTCCAAGCCCACTTAATAACTTCAACTTTTAGGACTTTATTGTATGTACCTTCTGTGCAAGTCAAGTCAGATTGAGAGGGTTGGCTGTCCTCACTTCTTGTGCATTTCTGCCATCCATATTTAGCTCTTATTTTTCCCTCTGAAGTAAAAGTTCTGACCTATCATCCCATCATCTCTACATTTTAAAATCCACCTATACTTCAAGTCATACATCAAATGTGACTTCTATTTTCATAAACCTAAGACTCACTGCTTTGAACTGCCTTTCTTTCTTAGACATTTTTTTTCCTTCATCACTAGACTGTAAGCCAATGTACTGAATTCAAAAAACACTTATATACATAATAAATCTTTAGTAAATATTACTAAAAGTAACCAGCAATTAAGATGCTGAAATTTTCATCTACATAAAAATTTAATATAAATGTATCAAATTCAGGTAGAAATTAAACTGGAAAAAAAAAGGTTCTTGTAAATCTCAGTGCTGCATTGAAAGGACTGAAAAGTCCTTTTCAGTCCTGAAACACTCATATTTGATTCAGAAAAGTTTTGATAAGTCATGGTGAAGAGGGTGGATGTTTTAGCATCTTTCTTTTATGAATGAGAAAATGTATATGCAGAGAGGCTATATGGTTTACCCGGTCACAGTGGAAATCAGAGCTACACATTCAGGCCAATGGCGTCATCCACCCAGCCATACTTCTAAGAAGCCATTTCTAACCCTCCAACAGAGTGGTTCTGGACTCTCCCAAGATAGTGTGTTGTTTTGTTTTTAATTTGAGTAGTTCACATACCTCAATATACCCACTGAAAATCAGTCCCAGGAAAAGTCAGAGAACACGGGGAGTCAGGAAGCTAGTATTGGCATGTGGTTTTATTTATTTATGAAATCATTAAAATATTTCCTCTGATATGGGCTGGGAGGTCTATAGAATTCAAATATTCTACCTCACTTCTCTAACAGACATGCAGACCTCAAACCTCAACTACTGGTAATAAGTAAATGCTAAGGAAGAAACATTTTCATATCTCTATTGCCAGAATTGGCTCCAGATCAGAGATGACTGATAGATGTCAGGGTTACTGCTCTTCATAGATCAATCACTTATTTTGCTATAATTTGGGTACCCTAAAGTAATTAAAAGAACATGTCCAATTTTTAGAATATTTGCCTAGGATAAGTTGAAAGGCCTCTAGGTACTTACAATTAGCAATTTAAAACTTAGACACTACTGAATGAAATAAAATCCATCTTCCAAGCCTACTGCCCTCAGTAATTTGATGATTACTTTTCTTCTTGTTGCAATTGATCTCTGTTTAACCTATGCATGCCTGATAGAAAAAGAGATAAATACTTTTACTTTAAAAGGAATCACATAGCTGAGACTTTTAACTCAAGTATGTATAAACTGAGTTTATGAGTGGACATAACTTCAACATTATTTGTCAATCAGTCAATCATATGTAAAAGAGCCAAGGTCTAGACAAGGTGAATCTAGGCAGTATAGTATGCAGCTTTTGACATGGTTCACAAGGATCCCTGACTCTTGATATTCATCCCTTTGGGTAATACCCTCCCTGTGCTTGGGTGCTGGACCTAGTAATTTTCTTCTAGTAAATGGAATATGACCAAAATGCTGGAATGACACTTCTGTTATTAGGTTGTAAAAATCCTATGACTTCCCTCTTGCTGGTATTCTTTATTGCCTTCTTGATTTGCAGCTTTGATGAAACAAGCTGTCATGCTACAGAGGCCCATGTAACAAGGAGCTGAGAGTTGCATACATCCAATAGCTAACAAGGATCCACCAAGCCAACAATGCATGAGGAACTGACTTCTGCCAACAGCCATCCAGGTGAGCTTGGAAGCAGATATTTTCCCAGTTGGGCTTTGAGATGACTATAGATAGTCCCCACTGACACCTGAATTCCAGCTTGTGAGAGACCCTGAAACAGAGAACCCAGTCAAGACATGCCCATATTCCTGACTCACAGAAACTGTGAAATTATAAATGTGGTTGTTTCAAAACAGTGTTTGAATTGTTTTTTAATACAGCAATAGATCACTAATACCATGTACAGTAATGTTCCCAGGAAGCTGATACCATCATTGGAACCAGGGGTAGATCAATGGCTCACAACCTTGGCAAAGCAATCAGTATATTTCATATCTAGATGCACGGTGACTGGCTTAGATTAGACATGTGACCTAAACTGGACATTCGTAGTGAATCTTAAGCCATCGTAGAGAATGCTGATGGACATACTTAAGGAATCATGCAGCCCTGGGAGTAGCTGGTAACCCTCTTGGAGCCACAAAGGGAGGCAATCTTACAATGAATTTGAATCCCAAACAGACAGAGTGACAGAAAGAAATTTGGTCCCCAATGACATTACCAGACACCAGATCAAGCCTTGCTTGAAGTGAGTGAAGCTCTGGGTTTTTCAGTTAAATTAATTGTTATTTAACCTAGGATGAAATTAGTTGACTGATAATTTGCCCCATTAATATTACCCCAAATAACATAACTCTTGCATTCTTCACACATTTGACTAATTAAAACTAAGAATTTTAAAAGGCCTTAAAGAGTACCTGGAAACTTTTCCAATTAAGTGATAAAATATACCTCCCATAACAGTAGCAGACATAAAAAGCATATAATACAACTAAATATTGATATATGATAATTGAACTAGAATAAACGTCAATGAAAGTAGCAGGTAAACAATTCAAGAAAACACCAACACAATTTTTTTTTTTATAATAGCTTTTTTTTAACATCTTTACTGGAGTATAATTGCTTTACAATGGTGTGTTAGTTTCTGCTGTATAACAAAATGAATCAGCTATACATATACATATATCCCCATTTCTCCTCCCTCTTGCATCTCTCTCCCACCCTCCCTATCCCACCCCTCTAGGTGGACACAAAGCACCGAGCTGATCTCCCTGTGCTATGTGGCTGCTTCCCATTAGCCACCTATTTTACATTTGGTAGTGTATATATGTCCATGTCACTCAATTTAATTGTGTTTAATTGCTTTGTAATAATTAAACATCAAAGTCAACACATATAAAAGGATAGTTTTTTTTTAAACATCTTTATTGAAGTATAATTGCCTTACAATAGTGTGTTAGCTTCTGCTTTATAACAAAGTGAATCAGTTATACATATACAATATGTTCCCATTTCTCTTCCCTCTTGCATCTCCCTCCCTCCTACCCTCCCCATCCCACCCCTCTAGGTGGTCACAAAGCAAAAAGGATACTTCTGAAGCAGCCACATAAAGTGCCTCAAAGCCAACTTTCTTTGAAGATAAGCTATGAAGTCTCTTACACAGAAAAATAAAAATGCTCCCTGTGTAGAAGGTTTGGAAATTGAATGGAAGCTTAAATAGCTTTTGAACTGTCTAAACTGGGGGGGGGGGGGGGGATTTTCCATAACTTCAGAGAATTTTCAAACAATTCAATATTATACTTTTTTCCTCCTAATTCCCCAGCTTATTAATAAAAATTTCTATTAGACTACATTATCCAAAAGAATGAAAAGAAAAATAAATCCTGAAAGTTACAAGAACAAAGAAAGGATATTCAAGCCCTCATTAGTGAGAAAATGGATCAGCGTTTCCCCTCTGTGATGGGAAATAATGTCTGCATAGCCACCCACCCAAGTAGCAGAGCTCTTTCCACAGGTCTAAGTCTTTTAGGATGGCCAGCTAAAGAGATCATAAATAATCTGACCCAAATGTTCTGTCCTATTTGTACAAACCATACAATTTTTGAAAGGTCTAGAAACCCCTAATATTTCCCTGTGAAATTGCAAATGTCAAGTATTTTTATAGCAATGTAAAGAGTTCTATTAAGACAAATATCAGGCAAATTTGTTTCTCCCTAAAATCTACTCAGCCAATTCTACTGCTAGGAGGTAAAGGAATTAAATTTAATGAGAGCCTACTATGTTCTAGGTACCATTCATTTTCATATTACTTGAAAATAATTCCTGTGGTGGTACACTTTTGCTATTATCTTTCTACAACTGATGACATAAATACACCCCTTGTCCCCCCAACAATTATCCCCAAAGAAAACAAGGTTTCCTCCTTAAGATAAGTCTATAAATCAACTCATAATAAATCCGGACAGACATATACAAAGTCACCTTAAGAATTCTGAATGACTTCCAAGTCAGGAAGTCTATTAACATATCTAAACATAGTCTGCCTGAATTAGAAGAAGAGTTGGTCAGCTATGGAATCATAGATAAATCAAAAAGCAAAGTGGTACCTTCAAGGACTACTCAGACCATAGCTGAGTGGGTCTCTAACTTGCTGCTCATTGATCTAAAACTAATTTTAGATTAGCTAATTAGCTAATTTTAATTAATCTGGGTTGTGCCTAGGACACTGTTTTTGTTGTTTGTTTGTTTGTTTGTTTGTTTAAAGCTCCCCAGAACTGCTATCTTATCTCCAAGCTGTGATCTGACTTGCCTGCATATTGTAGGGATAAACCCATAGGTTACTGGGAGAGGTAAAGAATGCTTTTCCCTATGTGTTTCATATTATAGAGGTATGGCATAGGATACCAAGTCATGTTGTGTTTGGAAAATGAAAAAAGTGAACACGGTAACTGGAAAAGAAAGGATCTGAAACCTATTAAGATACAAGGTGAAATTTGAAACAACAAATTCCTAAGATGTTTCCTCTACCCTCACCCTTTCTTATGAATCTAGTGGCTACTATGGAAGGAGGAGACTGAAAAAATTATGGTAATTTGTTAAATGAAACTCTGCTTAACTTCTCTAGGGCGTCATATAATATGTGGCTAAATCATCATCATCGTGGTCAGCTTCATTATCGTCATCGTCATCAAACTTTCCTCCACCCACCTGGTTTCTGCTTTAATTTACACTAAATTAAAACTCCAGGAGTCATAGCTACAGGGAGAATGAGAATAACTCCTGGACATCTTAACTCATTAAGTAGAGTGAATCTTGGAAAATACCAAAAATAGAGATACTCATCAAATATTGTCTCTTTTTTTCTATATCAGAAGGGTCTAAGTCCAAATGTGCAAAACAGCTTCAATCATAATCCTCATGATACAAAAGTTTATACTTAAACTCTTTTTTACCAGGTATTTAGATATTTAATAAATGTTAAATATGTGAATTAACTTTTTACTCTGTACGTGTTATGAACAAACAATATCGATAGGAAGCTTAAAAAGTTGATTATATGATTTATAAATCCATCCAATATTGAGGAAAGAAAAATCCAACAGGGGCATACAGTAAAATGAAAAATAACTAGTTGCCTTACAAATTACCCAGCCTCAGAAGTTACTTCACTGTTTCCATTTATGCTCTCTGAGATTATAATCTCTCATTTTTGTAGAATTACACATTTTTCTCAGTGTGATTAAGAAATACCCTATTTAAAATCAATAAGTAACTAATATTTTCTCAGGTTCGACCAAACTGTGGATTCAAAATAAGTCACATAAACAATAAGAATTCAAATTTCAGTCATATGTTGCTACTACCTGTCTAGTCCCTGATCTCTACTCCCATCCCTACATTATCATACCCCTCATCCTTAGGGGTATTTCAAATGTGTTCATTGACACTATTTTGCCTCAGTTCATCATTCATTCCAGACATATGTTTGTGTACCTTGCATGTACGAAGTAAATCCCTTCATTAATATTTACCCCTTGAGGATGTTGACTCCCATAAACTCCTTCCACTGATCTATTCTGAAATAACTCTGATTATTTATTCATGTCTCCCATTTGTCCCCAGAGGTTCCAAAGAAAGAGGTGACGAAAATGGAACTGAGTGCACTTCATCCTCACTGGGCCGAGCTGTCTTGTCCTCTACAGATATGGGGAAAATACCCTGTGTCATCTCTCATTATCTGTCCATTAAGGCCATACAGTTTGTGTGTCTGCCTCAGATCCCTTATAAAAATTAGAATCTTCAGCTTCTGCTTGCCATCTCTGTTTTAATAAGGCTCATACGCACACCTGAGAGTTGGGATAGAAAATACCCACCCTCCTTCAGTCTCTGTCTTCAGGAGCTTACCTTTTCCAGTTTTCTTTCTCTAATTCAAATCAATACATCCAAATAAAAGCCTGGAAACCATTTGTCCTGCCACTTTATCACCCATTCCCAACTGCGAATGACAGTTTTGCCTCAGAGAGGACTCTGCTGTACTTGTAAACTTATATATCACTTTAAGTGACAAGACTAATGCATATAAATAGTAAATAATATTTGATTGTATAAAAATTTACCTTCTACCTGCCTAATACAAATAATAAATAAAATTGTTTGATTAAAAAAAATAAGAATCTAATCTAAGATAATATCAGGCTTGCTACCTTGCAAACAGGCCAAAGCAATCAGCAGCAATGAGGAAATTACACGTTGAGGTAGATCAGAGTGTTACTGGCTGAGCATGCTTTGGCCAGATCTCAAGAAAGCAACACAATTAGTTAAGTTGATGAATAAAGCATATTTATCATGAAAGGAGTATAAGTCAGGCATAGTTAAAAATGTAGCACGCAACGTATCTTCATAGTGAAGAATGATAGAATATATTATGCATTTGTTCCTATTAAAGAAAAGCTGTTTCATGACTCTGCCACCCTCGCCACAGATCACGGGTCCAGGGTTGGGTATCAGACTAAAAAGCTAGCAATCTATGTAGATCACTCAAAAGCTGACTCAAAAGCTAGCAATCTTATATAGATTGATGGATTAATGAAATCAATGGGATTCTCTTTCTCAGGGAGTTTGAATGTATGACTTAGAGAGAGAGCCAATAGGTTTTAGAAAAGGCAAAACGACAGAAACAAAAAAATCATATAAAAAAAAGAAATGGAATTGTTAATAATGGCCAGAGAGTAATCAAGTCACCATTCTGATGCTGACCTGGAGGAAGGATGGAAGGTGGGGAAGGGTAGGAATGGTGACACATTACTTACTAAGGGCCGGCCACCACCCTATATGTGCTTAACATGTAGTAATTCATTTGTCCTTCAAAAACATATTAGAGGGACTTCCCTGGTGGTCCAGTGGTGAAGAATCTGCCTTCCAATACAGGAGATGCGGGTTTGATCCCTGGTCAAGGGACTAAGATCCCACATGCCATGGGGCAACTAAGCCCACGCACCACAACTACAGAGCCCGTGTGCCCTGGAGCCCGCATGCCACAGCTAGAGAGACAAAACCCACATGCCACAACTAGAGAGAAACCCAAGCAGACTGCGTGCCGAAACCAAAAGATCCTCAACAAAGATCCCAGTGTGCCGCAACTAAGACCCAACGCAGCCAAAAAAAATAAGGAAAATAAATAAATAAAATGAATAAATAAAACCCAAAACATATTAGAAAGATACTACTTTTATCCGTATTTTACAGAAATTGCAGCACCTGTCCAACATCTTAGAGCTGAGAACAGGTTGAGCATGTGGTTCTGAGATAGACTGCCTAGCTTCGAATACTGGCTCTGCTGCTATGACCAAATGAGTTAATATTTGTAAATGTGCTTAATATATTGCCTGGCACATAGTAATCACTATATAAATAAAGAACAATTACAAATACAAAAGCAAATATGTAAAAATATGAAGCCACGCAGTCCAAGTCTATATTAGTCAGAGGTTTCCAGAGAAACAGAACCAACAGGATATATAGAGATCTCTATAAAGAGGAATATATTATAGGAACTTGCTCACATGGTTATGCAGGCTGAGAGGTTCCACAATCTCCTGGAGAAACAGGAGAGCTGGTGATACAATTCGTTTTGAATCTGAAGAACCAGGGGAGTTTATGGTGTAACTCTCAGTCTAAGACTAAAGGCGTGAGAACCAGAAGGGCTGCTGGTGAAAGTACCAGAGTTTGATGGCCCAAGAACCGAGAGCTCTGATGTGCAAGGGCAGGAGAAGATGGATGACCCAGCTCAAGGAGAGAGAGAGAATTTACCCTTTCTCCACCTTTTTTGTTCTATTTGGGCCCTCAACAAAGTGAATGATGCGATCCCACATTGGAGAGGGCAGATCTTCTTTACTCAGTCTACTGATTCAAACGTTAATCTCTTCTGGAAACACCCTCACAGACACCTGCAGAAATGATGTTTTACCAGCTATCTGGGCATCCCTTAGCCCAGTCAAGTTGACACATGAAATTCATCATCACAGATTCCATATCTATGCTCTTAGTCACTATGGCTGTGTTGCAGAGTGAGAGGAAAAATTGACAGCAGCTATCTTGAGGGTACAAAAAATAACAACCAAGGTGTTAAATTAAATCTAGCCATTTATACAGTCTTCTGGCTTTTTAATGAGAGGAAAGGAGAAAGGCAGTTTGGCAGATTCTGTAACCTAATATATTGGAGTGTTTCCCTCAGCCATCAGCTCTGCTTTTGGCTTATTTTGCATCAACCCATCAGTAAGAAAAAAACTTTCCAGCATTTAGTCCTAAAAATGTCTTTTTCTGGGCTTCCCTGGTGGCGCAGTGTTTGAGAATCTGCCTGCCAATACAGGGGACATGGGTTCGAGCCCTGGTCTGGGAAGATCCCACATGCCGCGGAGCAACTGGGCCCATGAGCCACAACTACTGAGCCTGCGTGTCTGGAGCCTGTGCTCCGCAACAAGAGAGGCCGCGATAGTGAGAGGCCCGCACACCGCGATGAAGAGTGGCCCCCACTTGCCACAACTAGAGAAAGCCCTTGCACAGAAACGAAGACCCAACACAGCTAAAAATAATAAAATAAATAAATAAATAAAAATAAATAAATAAATAAAGGAATTCCTTTAAAAAAGAAAAAAAAAGTCTTTTTCTCCTTGATGTTTGGTGTGTGGAGGATTCTCCAGTGTACCAGATTCTACTGTTTCATTATGTGGCAACTAATCTGTATTGGTAAATAAAATTCTCTTTTTAAATGCCTCAGAAATTATCAAAAATTATATGCACATGACATTTCATTGGTCGGACAAGTGAAAATAGGTCCAGGATGTATATTCTTTTAATCAAGACATATTCTAGAGGAATCATTTTTGGGGAGAAAGGCTTTAAAATTATTAATATATTTTTTGGAAAAAATAAGCATATTCATTAAGCATTAATAATCAGTAGAAATACTTAAAGATAGAACTTCTGAATCTTACAGTTTGTATTTAAAAGTTTCTCAAATTGAGATATTTATAAATTATTACTGAGGAAATACCTAACCATTTCATAATGATTTCAGTACAGAGATATTAGAAGCAGAAAAATTCTTAGGAAAAAAGATCTGTTTTATGTATTTATAAAGACCATAAGTTGAGAAAACATGTATAAAATTAATATTAAGAATAATTTCTCAAGTTAAGTCTCTGCAAACACCAACAAAATGAAAGGGTGGGTTTAAATACAGAGGTCAGCATAATAACCCCATTTTCCTCAATTATGTGAATAATTAGGTAATAGAAAAGATTGTTCTTGAATTGCCCAGACACTTGTGTCAAACTGGCCAAGATTAACAGTATTATGTCTATAGCAATTGGAATACATTCATTACAGTACAGCCAAACTATTTTTCTCCTATTTAAAAATCCATGTAGGTAGTTGCTCATGCATTCAACTGTGATGTATCTGTAAACACAAGTCAGTAAGCCAGAATGGGCAAATTCAGCTAGATCCCAGTCTGGAGCTATGGAAAAAAGAATTATTTCTCTGTTTCCTGACCCTACTGAGATAAGAGAGGGCTCAGTTTCAGTGACAATTAATTCCCATGTGTTTCTCAAAAGCTTGGAGCAGAATTATTGTTTTATCTAATGCCAAATTTATGTATCCTTTCTTCTACACCAGCTGGTTGATCAGGTTCAAAAATAAATCCTCTTTTATTTAATATGAAATTTAAAGAGGGAAAGATTATTTCTGTAGTTTCTTTTCTTTCCATTGATGTATTTTAGAACAAAACAAATGAAATGGTGCATACAATCAAGACTTTGAAAAACATCCCCAATAAGGAAAGTTTTATAAATATCAGGAATTCTCTACAGGAATAGGAACATAATGAGATGTTATTTCTGAACCTAAATTGGAAGAAGACAAATTATAGGACAATATTGTAAAACTGTTCATATCATTTTCCAGCCCCTTTATTTTGTTCCCTGTCTGACTTAAATAAACCTGAAAAGTCGATGCTATACTCATCTTTAATCACTAAATTTAATGGACTGAATAAAAAGAAAATCACTCACACATATTCATCAGATTTAACAAGAAGTCCTGAATTGATCTGTAAACAAAAATTGTAAAATTATATGACGTTTCAGGCTCACAATAACATAATTTAAGTAAGACATATTTATTCCACTATCACAAAAAATAATCTGCCAAATTTTAACCCTCAAAACAACAATTTCCCAATTCCAAGGTTTTGATTGACATATATTTCTTGAAGGGGATTTCAATTATTAGTTATAATAGCAGTCATAATAGTTTAAATTATGGTAAATTTGGGTAAATTTTACCAAATTTTGGAAAATGTGGGCAAAATGGCACTCATGAGCATATTAAAATAATTAGATTTTGGTCCTCAACTACTTTATTCGGTCTATACTGGCATTAACTCTCGAAAGGGAAAAAACGCTGGTGAGTAGAATTATTTGCCTAAAAACAAATACATCTGATAGCAACAGGGAGTTCTAAATAATTTGTTACTCAAATTTAGCTAAACTGAACCAGGAAAATGAATCACTTATTTCTGTGATGAAACATATGGTGCAGCAGTGTGCTTGAGCTGGCCCATACCAACTCACAAAAACTGATTAATTCTCAGGAATTTTGCAAGCTGGTTGTTAAACACAGCTATTACTAAAAATTACATCATATAAATTTACAATTCAGTAAATTTTACAGGTATTAAATGCTCAAACCTCATCACTTCCTAATTATCTTACTGTATCTTACAATTATCTTTGATTTTGATATTATTTACCTCTCTTATTTCTATATATCAGAAAAATATAGTGTGCCACTACACACCTCTTCCCAATTTCATGCTTTGTCATCATGTTGGTACCCTGAAGTCAGCCATTGCAAGAATATTTACACCAGAGTAACTGGCAAACCCTATAAACTAAGGCTTGATTAATTGATTTATTAATGGCCCAGACTTAAGTAATAGAGAAAATGTTAATATTGCAGGGTAAACTTAAAGTATACTATGGCTGTATCTGTTCCATTGTGAATAGCACACAATACTGAGGAAATATTCTTCCAGTATTTGAAAACCATTATCTGATTCAGCAAAGAAGTTAGTAATGTCATTAGCAAATGAGTGAAATTCCAACATACGTCTTTGTAGTTTCACTTTGTCTTATTCTTAATGCAGATGAAAATATCAACCAACAGTCATGTTGGAAAGACTTTCATTGGTTGCAACTATACCTTGTCTGTGGATATAAAAATTGGGCAAAAACCACAGAGCACTATGTGAGAATCAATTGGCTATATTGTACTTACAATAAAGAGTATTGTATACTTTATTATTATTTGTAAAACATATGCTAGTTACTGAGCTCTGACCGCCACAGCAACACTCAGCTCTACCCACCACCAGAGCCTCCCATCAAGCCTCTTAGATAGCCTCAACCACCAGAGGGCAGACAGCAGAAGCAAGAAAAACTACAATCCTGCAGCCTGTGGACCAAAAACCACAGTTACAGAAAGATAGACAAGATGAAAAGGCAGAGGGCTATGTACCAGATGAAGGAACAAGAAAAATCCCCAGAAAAACAACTAAATGAAGTGGAGATAGGCAACCTTCCAGAAAAAGAATTCACAATAATGATAGTGAAGATGATGAAGGACCTCGGAATAAGAATGGAGGCAAAGATTGAGAAGATGCAAGAAATGATTCACAAAGACCTAGAAGAATTAAAGAACAAACAAACAGAGATGACCAATACAATAACTGAAATGAAAACTACACTAGAAGGAATCAATAGCAGACTAACTGAGGCAGAAGAACGGATAAGTGACCTGGAAGACAGAATGGTGGAATTCACTGCTGTGGAACAGACTAAAGAAAAAAGAATGAAAAGAAATGAAGACAGCCTAAGAAACCTCTGGGACAACATTAAACGCAACAACATTCACATTATAGGGGTCCCAGAAGGGGAAGAGAGAGAGAAAGGACCAGAGAAAATATTTGAAGAGATTATAGTCGAAAACTTCCATAACATGGGAAAGGAAATAGCCATCCAAGTCCAGGAAGCACAGAGAGTCCCATACAGGATAAACCCAAGGAGAAACACGCCGAGACACATAGTAATCAAAGTGGCAAAAATTAAAGACAAAGAAAAATTATTGAAAGCAGCAAGGGAAAAACGACAAATAACGTACAAGGGAACTCCCATAAGGTTAACAGCTGATTTCTCAGCAGAAACTCTGCAAGCCAGAAGGGAGTGGCATGATATATTTAAAGTGATGAAAGGGAAGAACCTACAACCAAGATTACTCTACCCGGCAAGGATCTCATTTAGATTTGATGGAGAAATCAAAAGCTTTACAGACAAGCAAAAGCTAACAGAATTCAGCACCACCAGACCAGCCCTACAACAAATGCTAAAGGAACTTCTCTAAGTGGGAAACACAAGAGAAGAAAAGGACCTACAAAAACAAACCCAAAACAATTAAGAAAATGGTCATAGGAACATACATATCGATAATTACCTTAAACGTGAATGGATTAAATGCTCCAACCAAAAGACATAGACTGGCTGAATGGATACAAAAACAAGACCCATATATATGCTGTCTACAAGAGACCCACTTTAGACCTAGGGACACATACAGACTGAAAGTGAGGGGATGGAAAAAGATATTCCATGCAGATGGAAATAAAAAGAAAGCTGGAGTAGCTATACTCATATTAGATAAAATAGACTTTAAAATAAAGAATGTTACAAGAGACAAGGAGGGACACTACATAATGATCAAGGGATCAATCCAAGAAGATATAACAATTATAAACATATATGCACCCAACATAGGAGCACCTCAATACATAAGGCAACTGCTAACAGCTATAAAAGAGGAAATCAACAGTAACACAATAATAGTGGGGGACTTTAACATCTCACTTACACCAACTGACAGATCATCCAAAATGAAAATAAATAAGGAAACAGAAGCTTTAAATGACACAATAGATCAGACAGATACAATTGATATTTATAGGACATTCCATCCAAAAACAGCAGATTACACGTTCTTCTCAAGTGCGCACGGAACATTCTCCAGGATAGATCACATCTTGGGTCACAAATCAAACCTCAGTAAATTTAAGAAAACTGAAATCATATCAAGCATCTTTTCTGACCACAACGCTATGAGATTAGAAATCAATTACAGGGGAAAAAAACGTAAAAAAGACAAACACATGGAGGCTAAACAATACGTTACTAAATAACCAACACATCACTGAAGAAATCAAAGAGGAAATAAAAAAATACCTAGAGACAAATGACAATGAAAACACGATGACCCAAAACCTATGGGATGCAGCAAAAGCAGTTCTAAGAGGGAAGTTTATAGCTATACAAGCCTACCTAAAGAAGCAAGAAAAATCTCAAGTAAACAATCTAACCTTACACCTAAAGAAACTAGAGAAAGAAGAACAAACAAAACACAAAGTTAGCAGAAGGAAAGAAATCATAAAGATCAGAGCAGAAATAAATGAAAAAGAAATGAAGGAGACAATAGCAAAGATCAATAAAACTAAAAGCTGGTTCTTTGAGAGGATAAACAAAATTGATAAACCATTAGCCAGACTCATCAAGAGAAAAAGGGAGAAGATTCAAATCAATAGAATTAGAAATGAAAAAGGAGAAGTAACAACTGAAACTGCAGAAATACAAAAGATCATGAGAGATTACTACAAGCAACTCTATGCCAAAAAAATGGACAACCTGGAAGAAATGGACAAATTTTTAGAAAGGTATAACCTTCCAAGACTGAACCAGGAAGAAAGAGAAAATATGAACAGACCAATCACAAGTAATGAAATTGAAACTGTGATTAAAAATCTTCCAACAAACAAAAGTCCAGGACCAGATGGCTTCACAGGTGAATTCTATCAAACATTTAGAGAAGAGCTAACACCTATCCTTCTCAAACTCTTCCAAAATATTGCAGAGGAAGGAACACTCCCAAACTCATTCTATGAGGCCACCATCACCCTGATACCAAAACCAGACAAAGACACTACAAAAAAAGAAAATTACAGACCAATATCACTGATGAATATAGATGCAAAAATCCTCAACAAAATACTAGCAAACAGAATCCAACAACACATTAAAAGGATCATACACCACGATCAAGTGGGATTTATCCCAGGGATGCAAGGATTCTTCAATATACGCAAATCAATCAATGTGATACACCATATTAACAAATTGAAGAAGAAAAACCATATGATCATCTCAATAGATGCAGAAAAAGCTTTTGACAAAATTCAACACCCATTTATCATAACAACTCTCCAGAAAGTGGGCATAGAGGGAACCTACCGCAACATAATAAAGGCCATATATGACAAACCCACAGCAAACATCATTCTCAATGGTGAAAAACTGAAAGCATTTCCTCTAAGATGAGGAACGAGACAAGGATGTCCACTCTCACCACTATTATTCAACATATTTCTGGAAGTCCTAGCCATGGCAATCAGAGAAGAAAAAGAAATAAAAGGAATACAAATTGGAAAAGAAGAAGTAAAACTGTCACTGTTTGCAGATGACATGATACTATACATAGAGAACCCTAAAACTGCCACCAGAAAACTGTTAGAGCTAATTAATGAATATGGTAAAGTTGCAGGATACAAAATTAATGCACAGAAATCTCTTGCATTCCTACACACGAATGATGAAAAATCTGAAAGAGAAATTATGGAAACACTCCCATTTACCATTGCAACAAAAAGAATAAAATACCTAGGAATAAACCTACCTAGGGAGACAAAAGACCTGCATGCAGAAAACTATAAGACACTGATGAAAGAAATTAAAGATGATACCAACAGATGGAGAGATATACCATGTTCTTGGATTGGAAGAATCAACATTGTGAAAATGAGTATACTACCCAAAGCAATCTACAGATTCAATGCAATCCCTATCAAATTACCAATGGCATTTTTTATGGAGCTAGAACAAATCATCTTAAAATTTGTATGGAGACACAAAAGACCCCGAATAGCCAAAGCAGTCTTGAGGGGAAAAAATGGAGCTGGAGGAATCAGACTCCCTGACTTCAGACTATACTACAAAGCTACAGTAATCAAGACAATATGGTACTGAAACAAAAACAGAAACATAGATCAATGAAACAAGATAGAAAGCCCAGAGATTAACCCACGCACCTATGGTCAACTAATCTATGACAAAGGAGGCAAAGATATACAATGGAGAAAACACAGTCTCTTCAATAAGTGGTGCTGGGAAAACTGGACAGCTACATGTAAAAGAATAAAATTAGAACACTCCCTAACACCATACACAAAAACAAACGCAAAATGGATTAGAGACCTAAATATAAGACTGGACACTATAAAACTCTTAGAGGAAAACATAGGAAGAACACTCTTTGACATAAATCACAGCAAGATCTTTTTTGATCCACCTCCTAGAGTAATGGAAATAAAAACAAAAATAAACAAATGGGACCTAATGAAACTTCAAAGCTTTTGCACAGCAAAGGAAACCATAAACAAGACGAAAAGACAACCCTCAGAATGGGAGAAAATATTTGCAAACGAATCCACGGACAAAGGATTAATCTCCAAAATATATAAACAGCTCATTCAGCTCAATATTAAAGAAACAAACAACCCAATCCAAAAATGGGCAGAAGACCTAAATAGACATTTCTCCAAAGAAGACATACAGACGGCCACGAAGCACATGAAAAGGTGCTCAACATCACTAATTATTAGAGAAATGCAAATGAAAACTACAATGAGGTATCACCTCACTCCTGTTAGAATGGGCATCATCAGAAAATCTACAAACAACAAATGCTGGAGAGGGTGTGGAGAAAAGGGAACCCTCTTGCACTGTTGGTGGGAATGTAAATTGATACAGCCACTATGGAGAACAATATGGAGGTTCCTTAAAAAACTAAAAATAGAATTACCATATGACCCAGCAACCCCACTACTGGGCATATACCCAGAGAAAACCGTAATTCAAAAAGACACATGCACCCTAATGTTCATTGCAGCACTATTTACAATAGCCAGGTCATGGAAGCAACCTAAATGCCCATCAACAGACGAATGGTTAAAGAAGTTGTGGTACATATATACAATGGAATATTACTCAGCCATAAAAAGGAACGAAATTGAGTCATTTGTTGAGACGTGGATGGATCTAGAGACTGTCATACAGAGTGAAGTAAGTCAGAAAGAGAAAAACAAATATCGTATATTAATGCATGTATGTGGAACCTAGAAAAATGGTACAGATGAGCCGGTTTGCAGGGCAGAAGTTGAGACACAGATGTAGAGAATGGACATATGGACACCAAGGGGGGAAAACTGCGGTGGGGTGGGGATGGTGGTGTGCTGAATTGGGTGATTGGGATTGACATGTATACACTGATGTGTATAAAATTGATGACTAATAAGAACCTGCAGTATAAAGAAAACAAACAAACAAAACAACTAATACTAAACTTTCATTGGGTTATTTGTATGGAAATATGTTAATATAAATGTTTCAGACATTACATGAAATTTCTAAAAATCTTATATGTTCTAGTATAATGTTATAAGTAATAATCCTAGTTATTACTTTAAAATGTATATCTCAGAAATAACTAATTTTCTTGTCAACTGCATTATTATGAACTTTCATCAAATCTTTAACTGTGGTCATTTTTAAGTCTTTTGTCATTTACAGACAGTTCTGCGTGTACTCTGATGCTTTTGCAAATATGTTCTTATAAAAGGGTTTCATCTTCAAGAAATTCATGGAAAAGACTCTGACAAGTACAGGTTTCTGGTAACTGACTGTACTGCTGAACTGAATGAATAAGCATTTTCAGAACTCTAATGAAAAACTGATGAACTCATAAAAGTGCTAACAAAAGATCTAGATGAAAAAAAAATTAATTACATGGAACTGAGTGAACTGATGAGGATGAGTATAATTTTTGTGACTTTGTCTGAATTAAAAAAAAAAAATCCCACAAGGACTCAGAGGCAAAGAATATACAAATCAATTTTCACTGCAAAGTAAAGGAGCTGTTATAGTGGAGGATTACTGGACTGAATGTCAATATTATGACATAGTATGAGTGTGTTTCATGTTTGGTAATTGCAATCATTGTTACTTTTGTTGTGGTCATCCATGTAAAAAAAAACATATGCTATACATTCTTTATATCTGTAAAATTTATAATAAATATATAAATATGCACCATTTTGTTTTATCGTAGGGAAACCAGTTGTTAAATTTTTACCAGTACACCAAAGATTCTGTGTCCCTATCTTGGCCTAACATAGCTGGTGAGTAGCTTTTTAAAGTGTGTTCTGCACTTGTATGGAGCAGCTAAGTCACCCCCTCCAGATGAGTGTCATCTAGATCTTTCCTAACTGCTACGAAAGTCCCTGGATGTTTGCCAGTTAAGGGAAGGAATCTTCCCTATCACAGCTGTGCCCACATTTGACTGTACAGGAAAGTTTATAATAAACTGAGGTGAACAAATGGTAGATATGGTAATTGCTCTGACTGAATCACCTATCCCAACAGAAGGGATTAGGAAATTTCAAAGGTTATTAATTCAGAAAATTACAATGTAGTCACGTTCTTCCATCTTTCTTTTCTGCCATTCTAATTATTTTGGTTTTTGTCTTTCAAATGGTTGAAGCAGCTCCCAACCATCATATCCTCACACTGAAACATGCAACTAAAGAACAAAAATCTTTTCCTTACTTTGCTTTTTAAAGGCAAGAAAAACTCTTGCAGTAGGCTCCCAACAGACTTTCTCGCATTTTGTGCTGTATCACTTACACACTCCAAACTCAACCGCTGACAAGGGGATTAAGTTACCTTGACTGATTCCCTCTCTGTGTCATACTCCCCTGAAACATAAAGCATCCTGACACCTGAACAAAATTGAAGTTATAGGAGAAAGTGAGGTTTGTAAGCAACAGTGTCTGCTGCAAGAATATTCTCACTTTAAGAAAACTATTTCTGAGCCTTTGGATGGAGGAAAGGAGGAGGGGAAAAAGAAACCTAAGCTTTGGTAAAAGAACCCTTATTTATTAAATTATTTAATGTACACATGGAGTATTTCTACCTATTATACTTTTTACCAGATGCTGGGAATGCACAGATAGAAGACCAAACTTTGCCCTCAGAGAATTCAATTGTTTTTATTAAGCAGACAAGTAAATGAACAATTACAATACACTGTGATAATAATTCTAGTAGATATTCCTCAGCTGGGTCATCTCTACATTGACTGTGAATTGAAACAAAAATGAAATCTGTGACATCAGCAAACATGAATTTAAAAAATATCCTACACGAATAAATTCTGATGGGTGGGCCCAAAGTTATGAGAACGCCAAACTAGGTTCAAATCCCAAGTTCTTCCCATAACTTCATGTGTAACATTAAGCAAATTCTTTAAATGTTTGGTAATTCAGTTTCCTCATCTTTAAAAAGTGAATGAATGTATTAAATCAAATTTAAAAGCAAGAGAAAAAATAATGTACATGTAGTGATATCTTACAGGACCACAATGAATGATAGCTAGTTTTGTAATAAGGGAAGGGTTTTTTTTGCCTCCCCATCAAGAGAAAATATGTATAAATTTTAAAGCAGAGAAACATTGAAAGTGCAGAAATACTTTCAGCTAAATTGAAATGTTCTTATTAGATTAACTTAAAATTAGGGCTCTCAGAGTAAGAAAAGTGTATATAGAAACTAAAAAGCAAGAATGTGAGAGAAAATTTGTCAGAGAACGTTCCATTTTAGCATCAATATACTTTCACCTTGCTAAGATTTCAGCTGTTCAACTGACAAATACGTATTGTATGAGATGCTTTTCAGATTATTCACTGTTTTCTCTAGTCATCAAGACTCCAGATAGATTATGGCCCTGGAGGAAAAGAAAAGGACATCTCCTAATAGTGTGTAACATGATTAAATGGATGAAATAGTGAATAAGTGAATTTCTTCATGGTGGCATACTTCTGTCACTTTATGGCTACAAGTCAAAATTACAGGATCAGCTTTTTAAGACACGAGCCAGAAATTTCTTCTCTCCTATTTGCTTTCTTCCTTTTTCCCTTCATCTGCCACATTGTAATTGCAGGCATCATGTGCAACATTGTGCTAGGTTCCAGGAATGCAAACAATTTTCACCATGATCTTAACTGTCAGAAAATTACTATCTAGTGAAAGAAATAAATATATACCCCAATGCAACATATTGAATACTTCAATGGATAAATGTGCAGCATGGTATAGGAGCCCACTGGAAGGCAAATATAATTTTTTAAGAAGATATCAGATGACCGTGTAATAAATAAAACTCTTAGAAATGTGTTATCTGTCTCTGTGCTTAATTTAGGGAGAAGTAACTTCCCCCTATCTATTTGAATACGCAATATCTGATTCAATAAAATCATTGAACCATAAATGAGAAAAACACCACAACTTTCATCTCTTCAAGGGATTCAATACCAGGCACCACTACCTAAATCATTCAAATCATATAGTTGTCTATCAAATTTAGTGATTCTCTAGGGATTAAGAACTCACAGCAACCTAACAACCCTTGGTAACCTAGGTCAGCATTTGATCTACCGTACCAGCAAAGACATCTTCCCTATGTGTGAATTCCTCCTTCACAACAAATAAAGTCCTTTTTTTTTTTCAGTCCACACCTGGGAAGATGAAGAACAAATGAGCAAAAGAATGTCACCTTATAAATAGCTTTTTTTTTTGTATTCAAAGACAGTTATTCATTTACCCCTTTTGATTTATCTTTCCAGAATAAATAATGACAACTTCTTTACATTATTAGCCTAAAAACAATTTCCCCACCCCTCTAATCACGTTAAGTGCTCTCTAGCCTGTTTCCTCATTTCCTGAAATGTATGATTTTAAATTGACACAATATTTAGGTAAAGTTCTCTTTCAAAGATCTTGTAATAAATGGTTTTTAGAAGGGAAAATAGAATTATATTCTTTTGGAAATTATTAAAATATATACAAGTTTTTGATGTTAAAATAATATTATTTTAAAACCAAAGATAGAAAACCATGTATAAAGGTATTCCTTTAACATAAAAAAAAAAATCAAAGGCTATATGAGAGGTTATTTTGCATTTCCAAGTGTCAATCTGTGGGAAATCATTATTATGTTCCTTATCATACACTAGCTTACTGGAAATATAATTTTCAAAAAAAAACTTTCAAATGATTGGTCAAGTTATAACTGCTTTGTGAACTGATTTTGAATGTTGATACACTTCAGCTTTGACTTGGCAGACAAACTACCCTAACTTAATTTCTTGTTCAGAATTCTGACTAATCGTTAGTCTATCTCCAGCGAGTTTAATTTTCTGCGATAGACTTATTGACTAAGAGCACAAAAGCTTTGAAAAGTTTCTAAAGAAGTTAGAAAGTTTTGACACACAACATTTATTCATCCATTCACTTATGTACAACCTTTACTCACACTCACAAATTTGAGATACCTAACACACAAGGATATAGAAATAAAATTAAAGAATCAAAACCAAAAAACTAATTTCATTCTTTTACATGTAGCTGTCCAGTTTTCCCAGCACCACTTATTGAAGAGGGTTTCTTTTCTCCACTGTATATTCTTGCCTCCTTTATCAAAGATAAGGTGACCATACGTGCATGGGTTTATCTCTGGGCTTTCTATCCTGTTCCATTGATCTATATTTCTGTTTTTGTGCCAGTACCATACTGTCTTGATTACTGTAGCTTTGTAGTACAGTCTGAAGTCAGGGAGCCTGATTCCTCCAGCTCCATTTTTCTTTCTCAGGATTGCTTTGGCTATTCGGGGTCTTTTGTGTTTCCATACAAATTGTGTAATTTTTTGTTCTAGTTGATACAGCCACTATAGAGAACACTATGGAGGTTCCTTAAAAAACTAAAAATAGAACTACCATATGACCCAGCAATCCCACTACTGGGCATATACTCTGAGAAAACCATAATTCAAAAAGAGCCATGTACCAAAATGTTCATTGCAGCTCTATTTACAATAGCCAGGACATGGAAGCAACCTAAGTGTCCATCGACAGATGAATGGATAAAGAAGATGTGGCACATATATACAATGGAATATTACTCAGCCATAAAAAGAAACGAAATTGAGTTATTTGTAGTGAGGTGGATGGACCTAGAGTCTGTCATACAGAGTGAAGTAAGTCAGAAGGAGAAAAACAAATACCGTATGCTAACATATATATATATGGAATCTAAAACAACAAACAAAAAAAAAGGTCATGAAGAACCTAGGGGCAAGATGAGAATAAAGACACAGACCTACTAGAGAATGGACTTGAGGATACAGGGAGGGGGAAGGGTAAGCTGGGACAAAGTGAGAGAGTGGCATGGACATATATACACTACCAAACGTAAAATAGATAGCTAGTGGGAAGCAGCCGCATAGCACAGGGAGATCAGCTTGGTGCTTTGTGACCACCTAGAGGGGTGGGATACAGAGGGTGGGAGGGAGGCAGATGCAAGCAGGAAGAGATATGGGGACATATGTATATGTATAACTGATTCACTTTGTTATAAAGCAGAAACTAACACACCATTGCAAAGCAATTATACTCCAATAAAGATGTTTAAAAAAAAAAACTATTAGAAGAGAAAGTCAAGTTTCAAAAAGAATTCCAATATATAAGTCATAACAGGGTATATAAAACTGAGCTTCATTTTTGTATTTAAGCTCCTTGATAATTAAAGTGAAAGGAGAATAATGTGGTCATTTACTATATATCTCAGAAAGTCTTTTTTGTTGATAGGATTAAAGTGTAAAGAAAATGTTTTACATGCTGCTTTAAACTCCACGACCTTAAGTGGTCATATGGAAATAACCTTAAATTATTCAAAAAGCAAAGAGAGCAACAGAATTTCACAAGATGCCAACTTTCATTAACATTAAAACACAGCTCAGTGAACAAGTTCTATGGATACAAGAGCCTGGCTTTCATATATGGGGCTGGTCACCTTGCATTAACAAGAACACACACAATTAATATTTGAAATGCTTGAAACTATTAATGAAAATAAGTTTACTGAGTGTTCTTTTGTTTCTGATAATCCCTTATTTTCTTCTTAGTATTTTTACAAATGGAAAAATGACTACTTCTTTATCCTTTCAGGCTTATATCAAGAGACCACTGTTTATCTCAGATCTTCTTCCTTTGGGGGAACACTGTGAGAAACTTCTGGACACCTGCATAACTAAAGATATTTCTTATCTGGGATAAGATAAGAGATCAAGAGATCAAGCCTCTTGTCACTTTCAGCTTAAACTAGCTTTCAGCAAAAGCCCTTCCACATTAGAGAGCAGATAATGCAAGTAGCCCTTATCACATTTTATGTTGCATAAATGCTAATAAAAACAAACATCTCTTACTTTCCCTGTAAAAGCTTGCTATATTCTCTCTTTTGAATCCATATATTATTGGGTTGGCCAAAACTTTCCTTTGATTTTTAAGTAAAAATAAAAGACGCATTTTTCATTTTCACCAAGAGCTTTATTGAGCAACATATTCACCGTTTTGATCCACTACCTACTGCCATTTTTCAGGCAACTTCATAACTCCATCTTCCCAAAGCTTTTTATCTTTTTGAGCAAAGAACTGATCCAGGTGTCTTTTACAGTCTTCCAGAGAATTGAAATTTTTTCCATTAAGAGAATTTTGTAAAGACCAAAATAAATGGAAATATGAAGGTGTAATGTCTGATGAGCACAGCAGATGAATCAGAACTTCCCAGACAAGCTGTAACAGTTTTTGCTTTGTCATCAAATAACCATGCGGTCTTGCATTATCCTGATGGAAGATTATGCCTTTTCTGTTGACTAATTCCAGACGCTTTTCATTGAGTGTTGCTTTCAGTTGGTCTAATTGGGAGCAGTACTTGTTGGAATTAATCGTTTGGTTTTCTGGAAGGAGCTCATAATAGAGGACTCCCTTCCAATCCCACCACATACACAACATCACCTTCTTTGGATGAGATCAGACTTTGGTGTGGTTGGTGGTGGTTCATTTCACTTGCCCCACGATCTCTTCCATTCCACATTATGGTACAGTATCCACTTTTCATCGCCCGTCAAAATTTGTTTTAAAAATTGAACATTTTCATTACGTTTAAGTAGAGAATCACATGGGGAAATACGGTCAAAAAGGCTTTTTTCTCTTAACTTAGGTGGAAACCAAACATCAAAGTGATGAGCATAACCAAGCTGGTGCAAATGATTCTCAAATCTTGATTTGGATATTTTGAGTATGTTGGATATCTCCCGCGTGGCATAATGCTGACTGTTCTTAATTAATGTCTCAATTTGATCTCTATCAACTTCAACTGGTCTACCCAACAGTGGAGCATTGTCCAGTGTGAAATCTCCAGCACAAAACTTCGCTAGCCACTTTTAACATGTTCAATCAGTCATAGCACCTTCTGCATATACTACACAAATCTTTTTTTGCATTTCAGTTGCGTTTTTACCTTTCTTGAAATAATAAAGCATAATATGCCAAAAATGTTGTTTTATGCCATTTTCAATATTAAAATGGCTACACAAAAATTCACCAATTTTGATAAGTTTTTTTTTTTAATTCATGCTGATATGACGCTGTCACAATACAATCTAACAAAATTGTTTCTAATGTAGTTAAAGACAACTAGCACTACTAGAGCCATCTTACGGAAAAAAACAAAGAAACTTATGGGCCAACCCAATACAATGTAAGGGCAGATTTCAAAAACAATGAGGTAGTGCATCTCTGATTTATCATGCACAGTTTTTATTGCTAAAGACTAAAGTCAGGCAGAGAAAGACAAATATCATATGACATTGCTTATATGTGGAATCTAAAAAAATGGTACAAATGAACTTATTTACAAAACAGAAATAGAGTCACAGATGTACAAAATAAACTTATAGTTACCAAGGGGGAAAGGGGTGGGGAGGGATAAATTGGGAGATTGGGATTGAATACATACACTACTATATATAAAATAGATAACTAGTAAGAACCAACTGTATAACACAGAGAACTCTACTCAATACTCCATAATGACCTATATGGGATCTAAAAAAGAGTGGCTATGTGTATAACTGATTCACTTTGTTGTACAGCAGATGCTAACACAACATTGCGAATCACCTATACTCCAATAAAAATTAATTAAAAAAAAAAGAATGCCCAGAAAAAAAAAAAAAGACTAGTGTCCCTACCCATATTTTAATATTTAAAAGTACCTACTAGGATTACCCAGCATGGCCAACACAATATTGAAATAGAAGAACAAAGTTGGAGTTCTGGCACTGTCTGACTTCAAGACTTACCATAAAGCTACAGTAATCAAGACAGTGTAGTATTGGGGGGGCGGGGGGGGGGGGGGGAAGACAGATTAATGGTATAAAATAGAGAACCCAGAAATAGACCCCATAAATATAGTCAACTGATCTTTGAGAAAGGAGCAAAGACAATATGATGAAGAAAAGATAGTCTTTTCAATAAACAGTGCTGGACAACTAGACATCCACATGCAAAAACAAAAAAGAAAAAGAAAAAAAAAGAATGTGGGCACAAACCTACATCCTTCACAAAACTTAATCTGAAATGGATGGTAGACCATTTGTAAGATGAAAAATTATAAAACTTCTAGAAGTTAAAGTAAGAGAAAATCTAGATCACCTTGGGTTCAGCAATGACTTTTAAGATACAATACCAAAGACATGATCTATGAAAGAAAGAATTAATAAGCTGGACTTAATTAAAATTAAAAATTTCTGCTTAGTGAAAGACACTGTGAAAATAATGAAAAGGTAAGCCAAAGACTGTGAGAAAATATTTGCCAAAGACATATCTGATAAAGGACTTATTTAAAATATACAAAGAATTCTTAAAACTCAACAATAAGAAAAACAACTGGTTAAAAAGTGGGTCAAAGACCTTAAGAGACACCTCACCAAAGAAGAAAGACAGATGGTAAATAAGCATATGAAAAGATGTTCTATGTCATATGTCATAAGGGAAATGAGAATTAAAACAACAATGAGATATCGCTACATACCTATTAGAATAACCAAAATCCAAAACACTGACAACACCAAATGCTGAAGAGGATGTGGAACAACTGAAACTCTCATTCATTGCTGGTGGGGATGCAAAATGGCATAAACACTTTGAAAGACAGTTGGTGGTTTCTTTCAAAACTGAATTGACTCTTACCATATAGTCCGGCAATAGTGCTTCTTAGAATTTAACCAAAGGAGTTGAAAACTTATGTCCATACAAAAACCTGCACACAAATGTTTACAGCAGCTTTATTTGTAATTGCTAAAACTTGGAAGCAACCAAGATGTTCTTCAACAGGTGAATGGCTAAACTGTGGTATATCCAGAAAATGAAATACTCCTTAATGCTAAACTAAAACAAAACAAAACAAAAAAACATACACACACAAAAATGAGCTATCAAGCCATGAAAATACATGGAGGGACCTATTTACTTACATATTACTAACTGAAAGAAATCAGTCTGAGAAGGCTACATGCTGTATGGTTTCAACTATGTGACATTCTGGAAAAGGCAAAACTATGGAGACAGTAAAAAATTGTGATTGCCAGGGGTTAAGAAAGAAGGAGAGATGAAGAGGTGGAGAACAGAGGATTTGGGAGGCAGTGAAACTAACTCTGTATGATACTATAATGATGAATAGATGCCATTACACATTTATCCAAACCCATAAAAGGTACCACTAAAGGTGAATCCTAATGTAAACTATGGATTTTGAGTGATAATGATGTGTCATTGTAGGTTCATCAGTTATAAGAAATATACCACTCTGGTGAGGGATGCTGGTAATGGGAGAGGCTATGTATGTGTGGGGATAGGTGGTATAGAGGAAATCTCTCTACCTTTCACTCAATTTTGTTATGAATCTAAAATTGCTCTAAAAATTTGTATTAAAAAATAAAAAGTACTTGGGATTTATCCCCAGGCAGACCCAGGTTTTCTGTGAGGCTAAAGTAAGCTTACTGAGAAAAATCTTAAAATTACATGATTGGAAATTTAAAGGAATAATGTATATGACTTGATTAATAAAATTTAATTCCATTATAAAAGTCAAATTTAAGTTTATTATACATATTGTATATATTCTTATGTCAATGCTCTTGCCATATAATAACATATTCAAATAACTTTAATAATATTATGCTAACATGCTTGGATATTTACTATTTATTTGCCAAAGAGTCAGCTGAATATTGTACATGTTATTTCATTTAAATCTCATAATAATCCTTAAGGTGAGTATATTGCTGTTTTCCCTAAAGGACACTGCCCTTTGTTGTGGTCAAATAACCCACTTAAAATTGACTTCCATTTTTCTTTTTACTCTAAGACAGATACAGAAAATACTTGAGCCTTTCGTGCAAACCCTCTTAATAAAATCTTTCATTTTAAGGTTGATTCAATACCTCTTCCTAATTAAAAAAAAAAAACAAAACTCTTAATCAAGGTTCTTTCAAGAAACCCCTTCTTAACAACTTCCTGCCTCACTCAAAATAAAAACTAAAGTGCTTATTACGAAGTCTAAGTCTAGATGGTCTGAAGCCTCATTAGCTTTCAGATCTTTGAAGATCATGTTCTTCTTTAAATATGCCAGATAAACTATTATCTCTGGGCCTTTACATTTGCTGTTTCCTCTTCCAGAAACAACCTTTGCCCAGGACTTACTCTTTCACATCCTCAAGGTCTTTACTCTCAGTGAGTTCATCCCTGGCTACCCTGTCTAAAATCAACCCATCCAAACATCTCAATCCATTGCCTGGGTACTTTTTATCCTTAATGTTTACCATTGACTAACTTAATAAATCTACTTATTTATCTTATTTATCCTCTGCCTCTTCCTCTACTATCTCCAAGTTTACATGGCCCATATTAGGTGCTTAATAAATATTTTTGAGTAAACTACGTCAACAGAAGCCAATATTCTGCTTAAAAGTGAACAATTAAAATAAAAAACAAGAAAATTATACCTATTTTATCACTATGTAATATTGTTCCAGGAGTTCTATATATGCTATAAAACAAAACAATGACATCTAACAATTAGAAAGAAGAAAATAAAATCTGTTTTAAGATGGTTATGACCATCTTTTTTGTATTATAACCTACAGCTTTCATACAACATACAAAAGTAGAATAAAAAAAATTAATATTCGTTAGGGATTTCAATAAGCTGACCAAGTATATGTAATAATTCATATCTTGCTTATATTTTAGAATAAAATAAAAAGTTGGAAAACCAGTAGACCTTATCACAATAGCATCCAAGATACATATCTTAAGATAAAATTTAAAAGAAATTATAGACTTCATATGAATAAAACTATGAAAACTCAGTGAGAAACAAAAGAAAGCATTAATAAACTGATGAGAAAATACAATATTATTAAGATGTCACTATATGCAAATTAATTCCATATTAATTTTGGCCAGAGTAAATTCCAGATCAATTACACCATGAAAAATTAAAAGATTAAACCAAAAATAAGTAGAAAGATAGAAAATTATTTCTCCAATATTAAAGTTAGGGTAGCTACCCTCAACATGAAAGTAAAGAAACCAAAATCACAAAGGCAAATTTTGATGTATTTAAACTATATTTTAAAACTCCTATTTAAAAATCATGTTAAGCAAAATATATACAGACAACAAACCAGGAAGAATTATTTGTAACATATGGGAAAGCCAAAGGTTGCTTATTCTCACTATGGAAATTGTACTTGGAAAAAAATAAGAAAAATATGTTTACCTCCTATGTCAAGGAAAATAGATATTCACAGAATAAATTAACACAACCCTGTAACATATTACAAACCTTTTTCCCTTACAAGGAACAAAGATATGTGAATGGAATACCTAGTGCTGCTGAGCTTACATTACAAAGGGCACCTGCGTACTATTTGTGGGACTATAAAGCAAGACTACTTTGGGGAGACAATCTGGCAAAGTGTTTCAAGACCTTATAAGTGTTTCTATGATTTATCCCATTGATTCACTTTGGAAAGTGTGCTTCAGGAAAATGATCATAAGAATATAAAAAGGGCTTCCCTGGTGGCGCAGTGGTTGAGAATCTGCCTGCCAATGCAGGGGACACGGGTTCAAGCCCTGGTCTGGGAAGATCCCACATGCCGCGGAGCAACTAGGCTCGTGAGCCACAACTACTGAGCCTGCGCGTCTGGAGCCCGTGCTCCGCAACAAGAGAGGCCGCGATAGTGAGAGGCCCATGCACCGCAATGAAGAGTGGCCCCCGCTTGCCGCAACTAGAGAAAGCCCTCGCACAGAAACGAAGACCCAACACAGCCAAAAATAAATAATTAATTAAAAAAAAAAAGAATTTAAGAATATTTTTTACTATTTTTATCTAGAACTGTGAAAAGTTGGAAACAATCTAAAACTTTATATAAATAATATAATATATAAGCTTATATTTTAAGGACTTTGCAAGAGGAAAATTCTCATGATGTAAAGTTAAATGAAAAAGTGGACCTCAGCAATGTACTTACTGATGATCTTAATTTTACACAATACGAATATATATTAGCTATTAGATGTACCTAATATATAAGCACCAAATAGAAATTATTGTTTTTAAAAGCTTTTGCGTGCTATTTTTCTTGATAAGCATAAGCTTACTAATTTACTTTGGTTTTGAAACAGAAGTTTATGAATATATTTTACATCGGTTGGGTTGGGGAAAGATGGGAATAAAGGTGATTGTGTCCTCTTTCCATCCTAAGAAATTATGGTGTTAAGTGGAGTGGGTAAGATGAGTGATTCAGGAGTCATACTACGGGCTCCCATCCCAACCAGCTTCCTATCAGCTGTGTGAATTCAGACAATCACTGAGAGTCTCTGCCTCAGTTCTCTTACCTGTAAAGTGGGAATAATAATAATAGTGGCCTCATTGACTTGTGGGAGCACTGAAATAGTTAATGCCTATAAAGCTCTTAAAACCATCTTAGGACATAGCAAGCACCACGTTAAGTGTTAGCAATTATTATCATTGTTAGCACAACTCTACTGAACTGACAGAACCCTCAGGCAGTCATTTATTCCAATCCCCAATGTCTAGTCTCAATCTTGTGCTTTGAATATTATTTTAAGGAGTGAAAATGTATTAGGAACATCATGCCACAGTGATGGATGGCAGTGTTAAGTCAAGTCAGATCAAGCTGGCAACTAAGTTTTATATGCTCTGTGAAACCAAATTTGTCTCAAAGGAAGAATTTTTTTTAACAGATGTCTGAGTAACATGGAAGGTGGATGGTGGACTACTATTTACTAGATTTAATAATATGTGGCTCAATAGCCACAAACTTGCTGATAAAATCAGGATTGTTGAAAGGTACAGCTCATTTAGAAATACGCATGTACTAGAAACAGCACAACGTACACCTCCTACGTGGTTCACTTGCCTGCTGACATTTCTCTATGAATCAGACACAAAACCTCTGGATTGGAAATGATTGAACCAATGCACATTTTTCCCTTTGTGTGTGTTCCATGTTCTCTTTTCAATGTATAATTCCAAACCGAACTATGGGTACAGAGACGTTAAAAATTCCGTGTGGAATTTTCAAGCAATGAGGCAAGGTAATTTATTGAGCTATTAATTTGTATTCTGTTCTCACTGAACTTTTCCATCCCCACATTCCCGTCAGGTATCCAGATTTTTTTGCCCCTTTATCACAAAAGAGGTTTGTGGTTACAGGGCTCAAAGCATTAATTGCCTGCAGATTCCCTTCTCAGCTTTCGTGTTTTGAAAATTAGATTTCAAGGATGAGAAGGTAATGATAGGGTAAAGAGGAAGAATATTTTTGACAAATGTAGGAAAAAGCAAAAAGCAAAAATAAGAGGGAAAATGCTGAGAGTCATCACAACTAAGGGTAATGGAGGTTGCTGTATCCTGAGAATAGTTGGGAACACATTTCCTATCTCTGGCAGCACCCCATTATGTGGCAGGACTTCAGCTGGAGACTGCATTAGGGAAGTTGGACCTACCACATGGATTATAGTCTTGGAAAAGATACCCGTCCCCACATTTGAAATAAAAGCAACAGATATGATTATCCCCAAGCTTCAACAAGCAGTGTATCAGCAGCTACACAGACAGACTGAGTACCATCTTCTATTTGCCAGGTTTTTGTACAACACCAAGAAGAGAGCATGCCCCCAATAATCAAACGACTGTAATTTTACAAGTCTGACTTCCTATAAGTTCCAAGTCTGACTTACTCATATGTGTATATGCGTGTATGACATTTCTTGCCCATCTGAATTTATAGACAATGACTCATAACTTATAAAAATGTAATATAAATATCAATATGACTGCATATGAGAAGCATACTCATAACACATATGAAAAGTTCCAAACTTTTATCTCCATGATTCCCAAGTTGTTGCAAGACTGAATGAGAGCTTATGTTGTGTCTTTGGATCAAATGTAGAAGGGTAATAATAAAAATATGATTGCATTCTATTTTCCACTTTAAAGAAAATGATAGGTTTCTTTTCAAAGTCACAAGTTAAATTGCCACATTGATTTTTTTTTAAAGGAGCAGAGTTGAAGCTAAATGATACACTACTTGTGTATTTTATGAACTATCTAGTAAAAGGAGTCATAATACTGAAATTTAGCATCCTTTATTATCTATTGAGCAAGTCAAGCCCATTCTTTACAAAAGACTGTGTGACAGCATTGAAGAATAAGTAACAAATCATTATGATTTCCTTTGCTATTCATTGAAGGAATGATAATCATAATTAATGTGCATGTAATCTGTAATTTCATAGATGTGAGGCCATACATTAAGCATTAATTACAAGATTTTCAATTCCTTCATCTATTAAAATGCCCAGCAATTCCCTTTAAGTCCCAGCTTTCAAAGAACCACTTGGCCATTCTCTTACTTTCAAGGTGAATCTGGGGTATGATAGATCTTTCAATCAGTAAGAGAGAAAAGGAAATGCAAATTGTTTTTCCTAATCTCTGTGCTCTCCCAGCATCATATTAGAGAAATGTTGCATAACTTTCTTAGTCTGGCACAACCTATATCTCTGACAGAGGAAGAGAAATTTTTTCACTCCAAAAGTACCCACTTAATGATTGGAAAAGAGTACGGAAAAGTCGCTTAGTCTTCATGAAGCAACTTCTCCTGTACTGAAAGCATCTCTTCAAGAGAACATGTCTTTTGAAATCCTGATTCTAGAGTTATTTTCCATAGTCGACTATTTTGATGCCTAAAGTTTACTGCTCTAGTGTAGATTGACAACAAGGAGTATTACTGAAAATTATTGGGTTTTTTGTGAGAGAGTTAAGACTGGGTTCAAATACATAAGTTAACTTTACCTAAAGCACTCATATCACCTTTTACTTTTGGAATAAGCTGTATCACAGTTCACAGTGATTCAGATGCTTAAGTCACGTTATTTTCTACGGTTGACAGTGCAGGAGCTAGGCTTCAGACAGCTTCTCGTGTCCAAAGGCCTGATCCGCTGTGTCAATAAAGCAGGAGCACTGTCATAGCACATTATGACGTCTGTGATTTGTCTTCCTGACAACATCACAGTCTTTTGATTTACATGGACAGGACTTAAAATAAATGAGTGGAATATTCCCCAAGGCGTATAATCAATTGCATCTGTTGCAATCTTGGTATTTCCTTTGCCCTGTTTATACCATTACTGCCTCTACTGAAGCAGTACTATCATTAAGTGTTTCCATGAATATGTCCTGGCACCAGCTCATAGCACCACTGCTATACTACAAACACTCTCAGCCTCAAAGGACCACGGCTGTATTAGCATTACTCCAATACTATCCTGATTGTGATAAATGTTATGAGAGAAAAGAATATACATTGCTTATTGCATTTCTTTGTATTTTTGTGTTTGATGACATAACAGCAAACTGTGTGGAGACGAAGTCATCTGTGAGGTAATCTTGCTGTACTGCAAAATAATGTAAAAATAAATGACTGGGTGTTTCTGAACAATATTCTCTGAAGTCTATAAAAATTGGAAGCATTCGACTTTGTTGTAGTAAGATTAGGAAATATCAGACAGGAAAATGTGCTTTGCATTTAAAACAAACATATGGTGGAATCAGACAATATTTGTGCCAACAAGATGTATTCCTAGAAAATGACTATATCTTTGTATATATAGTTTAATCAGTTTACCTTACTGACAGGCTCTACTAATTTAAATGCCCTATATCCATTTTTGGCATCCAAGTGGATGAAAAAGATTAAGCTGAAAACAAGAGGGATTAATATCAATAGGAAACAAATAGATGAAAGAAAAGCTATTCTTTAAAACTAAACAACAGAAATGAAGCCTATAAACTTTCTAGGTTTCCCTGAATGTTTGCTTTAATTTAAAAATAGTATCATATACCTTATTATACGTTTTAGTACTTAGGATGGTTCATAAATAAAGACATGGTTTCACAAAGATTTTTTTTTCGTAATTAAATAAGTCATTATTCAAACCTATATAAGATTTTCCTAGTAAAAATGAAAGAAACATGGTAATGAAATGATTCCATTCTATGCAATATAACAACCCTTTGTATTAAATTTTATATAGAAATAAGATTTTGCTTTTCATGTTGGAAAATATATTAAAGTTTTATTGTTCTACCGATTTAAAAATATATCCAGTAGCTTATGTTAGATTTAATATGACTTTGCAAATGCTTACTAAGAAATGAAGAAAGTAGTGGTTAGGGTATTTTTCAAATAAAAGAAAAAACTTCAATGTTAAATGAATGTTAAATTTTTATCCTTACTTTGAATACCACGGATGCAATGAAATATCTTCTTAAATTTCTGCTAGTATTTAAGATGAAAAATTCTCTAAATTAATCTGGCTGAATTTCCTACTATTAGTAACATCTTGTATTAAAAACTTTCAAAACTGAACCTAACAGTTAGTAAAATATTCAAATATTTAACATTTAAAACATTATACAGTAGAAGTGTTTTTATTTTCAAAATAAATTTTAGAGGTTTTCATTTTTTGTTTTATCTTCTCATTTCCTAATCCCAAATGTAACCAAATACAGCAAAATATAAGTATAAAAATATACATCTTGGGCTTCCCTGGTGGCGCAGTGGTTGAGAATCTGCCTGCCAATACAGGGAACATGGGTTCGAGCCCTGGTCTGGGAAGAACTCACATGCCGCGGAGCAGCTGGGCCCGTGAGCCACAATTACTGAGCCTGCATGTCTGGAGCCTGTGCTCCACAACAAGAGAGGCCAAGATAGTGAGAGGCCCGCGCACCGCGATGAAGAGTGGCCCCCGCTTGCCGAAACTTGAGAAAGCCCTCGCACAGAAATGAAGACCCAACACAGCCATAAATAAATAAATAAATAAATAAATAAATAAATTTTATATATATATATATATATATATATCTTTATTAGTGACAACCTAATAGAGTCATTAAAATAAAAATAAATTCAAATGTATATAAATATACATATTTGTATAATGCATTAGTGTTTATTTGTGCAAAGGGAAAATTTCTGATTTATTAATGTCACCAGTTTCACCACTATCACACGACTTTATCATTATGACATGACTAGAACCATCCTGTAAAGTTTTGTCAGTAGCCAGCTTCACATTTTTTTTAAATTTTTTATTTATTATTATTTATTTATTATTTATTTTTAGCTATGTTGGGTCTTCGTTTCTGTGCGAGGGCTTTCTCTAGTTGCGGCAAGCGGGGGCCACTCTTCGTCACGGTGTGCGGGCCTCTCACTATCTTGGCCTCTCTTGTTGCGGAGCACAGGCTCCAGACGCGCAGGCTCAGTAGTTGTGGCTCACGGGCCTAGTTGCTCCGCGGCATGTGGGATCTTCCCAGACCAGGGCTCGAACCCATGTCCCCTGTATTGGCAGGCAGATTCTCAACCACTGCGCCACCAGGGAAGCCCAGCCAGCTCTACATTTTATCCAAGGAACAACAGGGTCATGGAGAACAGAGACTGGGGCAAAGAAACACCGGAGGAACCAGGGCAAACAATCGCCCTCTCAATCTTGTTAACTGACTAGCAAGCTTGAGAGAGAGCTGCACGAAACCCTCCAGTGGGTTTCCATGTCCCTCAGAGTCAATGTCGAAATTCTTACAATAACCTACAATATCCTACATGATATGACCCCATGAGTTCTGTGACCTTGTACCCTCTACACACCCCTTGCTTTTCCATCTCCAGTCCCACTGCAATGCTAGAAGCTCTAAGAACTTGCCAAGTATACTCCCACTCAGGACTTTGCACTTGTTCTTCCCTCTGCCTGGAACATTCGTGCCACAGGTATATCACTGTAGCTCAAACCCTCACCTTCTTCAAGTCTTTGCTGAGTAGATTTTTTCAGTGAAAACATCCAGTGCCACTAGCAACTTACCTAACTACCCCTGAGCACTCCCTACCCTCCCCTTCTGTTTATTTCTCTTTAATAGACAGTATACCTTATAACTTATTATATAGTTTCCTTAGTTTTTAATGTATTGCCTGATTTCCCCACCAGAATGTAAGCCCTTTAAGAATGGGGATTTGAGGTGGAGGACATCTGTGTTTTACTTTCTTATACCCCCAGCACATTGGGCACAGAGAAGACACTCAAAATATCTGGTAGTATGTTGAATTGGGAAGATTGTGGAATAAAAATCAAATTTAAGAATCAAAAAGTATTTCATTTTCTTGCTAATAAACACACCAGAGGATTGCTTCTTATGAAGCAAACTTCTGAAAATGCAGTATACTGATTATTCCTTTTTGGTCACTTCCAAGATGGCCAAAGCTTGAGACCAAGTTGCTTTATTTTAAATGATGAAAATACTGTACAACAAAGTCTGGGCTGTAAAATTCTCTGACTCCAGGTTTTACCTTTTATTCTGTCACTGGCAGAAACTGGATTATACCTGAGCATCCTTCCAACCGCTAAAGAACACTCTACCAAAATACTGATTTCTTAAAGCTGTTGTATGCAGCCAGGGATTTTGTGATATACAACATGTTTACAGTCCAAAAGATAACCTACTTATAGGAGTACTTCCATTCAAGGTTACTGGAATATTTACACATAAGATCACTGAAATATTATAAACTGCAAATCAAAAGCCAAGAGTGTGTTATGGCATTCCCTGCCAATTGAAAAGGAAAGGTGAAGCTCATTCTATCTTAGGAACTGATACGAGGATAGAAAAAAATAAGTTCTATAAATATAATCTTGGACCTGGAAAGAACCAAGGAGATCATTTTCCCTAATTCCTTCCTTCCATAAATGTCCAGCATATAAGAGACAGTAAGGAAATGTTTGAGGAATAAAATTAAGGAAATTGAAAACAATTATATGATTTGTCTTAATTCATATTAAGTGGCAGAAGCAGGAATAGAACCAGACCTCCTGATTTTTTACTCACAGCAATAACTTGAAGAAGTAGAAAGCTGAAATGAGAATTATAAGAATTAGTTAATTCTGAAGTATAATCTTCCTTTTTTTTTAAAAAAAAAAAGGGACAATTCTGACAAAGACGAAAATAGACTAGAACAATGTTTCCAAACTTATATAATTAAAAAAAAAATCCATATTCCCTAAAGTCCCATCATGGACAAGGCAAATCAGAGTCTGAAGGGGAGCAACCTAGAAATATGTCTTTTCAACATGTACCCCCAGTGATTGAACTTAACCTAGATTGGGAGACAATATTGGGAAACAATAGACAATGGCCAGGTAATTCCATTTCTTTTGATCCCACAACCAATCAATGACAACAATTAAAAAGACTATTTTTGCTAACAGATCTGTTATGAAGAGTGAAGAACCAAAAATTGCACAATTTACTTCGGGATGAATCCTCACCCACCAGCCGTAAGATAAATGACTTATCATTAATGCTTCAATATTTTGTACTCAAGCCACAGAGGATATGTCTTTGTTTCTCCCCAACCCCCTTCTCTCTAGCTTTCTTTTTCTGAGTTTCTTAGTTCAAAGAAAGTCCTCAGAATCTATAGATAGAAGCAAAGTTTAATCTCAAAAAATCTCAGCTATCTGTAGTTAAGCTTGAGAGTATTAGGAATTCATGTTAATTTGCCAAAATTCAAATATAATGTGTACTTTCTCAAATGTTGCATACTTCTCAACAGATGTTCATATATCCATAGAGCCATGCTAACTTTAGACACAAGTTTTAGTTTTGTGGAGTTTGTCTACCTTAATTCAAAGAAAAAAAAAGATAAAGACCTATTAAAAAATGAACTAGTTCTAAATATAATTTTTTAAAATGTTGTCTTATGAACTGTTTCTCATGATGATTATTTCCCTGTTTATTTTTATTTGAAACATAATTTTCAAAAGCACTATTGGTTTGTCAAATTATCATACTTGGTCTTTATCTCTACTTTCCTATAGACAAAAACTCCAGAAAAGAAGGAAAAAAGTGTCAGGTAAAATTTTACATAAAATATTCATAGTCATCATCAATAGCATTATCACTGTTCAACACATCAAGTGAGAAGTTAGAATTAATTTTCCATGATGCAAGGATGATCACAGTATAGAAGGAGAACATGACATATTCAGGAAAAAAAATATGAACTAAAAAAAGTAGTAATTTCTTAAAGAAAGGGAGGGATTTTTGAAAGGCTTTTCTGAAAAGCATGCCAGAATAGGCCTTTAGGCAAGTGTTCACAAACTTTAGGAAGTACAGACAGTCCCCGATTTACGATGGTTCAACTTACAATTTTCTAACTTTATGGTGGTGCAAAATCGATATGCGTTCATTCAGTAGCAACTGTACTTGAATTTTGAATTTCAACCTTTTCCCAGGCTAGCAAAATATGGTACCATACTCCCTTGTGATGCTAGACAGAGGCAGTGACTGACAGCTCCCAGTCAGCCACGTGACCATGTGGGTAAACAACCAGTGCATTCACAACCATTCTGTACCCATACAACCATTCTGCTTTTCACTTCCAGTACAGTATTCAATAAATTACATGAGACATTCAACACCTTATTATAAAATAGGTTTTGTTTTAGATAATTTTGCCCAACTATAGGCTAATTTAAGTGTTCTGAGTACATTTAAGTAGGCAAGGCTAAGCTATGATGTTCGGCAGGGTAGGTGTATTAAATGCATTTTTTTTTTAATTAATTTATTTATTTATTTTTGGCTGTGTTGGGTCTTCGTTTCTGTGCGAGGGCTTTCTCTAGTTGCAGCAAGCGGGGGCCACTCTTCATCGCGGTGCGTGGGCCTCTCACTATCGTGGCCTCTCTTGTTGCGGAGCACAGGCTCCAGACGCGCAGGCTCAGTAATTGTGGCTCACGGACCTAGTTGCTCCGCGGCATGTGGGATCTTCCCAGACCAGGGCTCGAACCCGTGTCCCCTGCATTGGCAGGCAGACTCTCAACCACTGCGCCACCAGGGAAGCCCTTAAATGCATTTTTGACTTACAATATTTTCAACTTAAGATGGGTTTATCAAGACATAACCCTATCGTAAGTCAAGGAAGATTTGTACAATAAAAACAACAGTCTTCTCTACATATACATATTTTAGGGTTTGGACTCCATAGATTCTGATTAAATACATTGGTCATGTAACTCAGGAATCTGCATTCTAACAAATACCTTAGGTAGTGTTGGGACTAAAAGTTTGGATATTTCAAACTATAATTTAGCTTATTTAATTCAAACAATATCACTTTTGAAAATTACACAGCAGACTTAAGAAAACAGTGGTGTACTTGGGTACACCATGTTCCCAACTAGGTGCCTCAGTGCCACAAACACTCTTTACTGCCCGAATTCACTCCCAAAGATAAATGGAAAATATAACTATCCATGTTCTGTTCTTGGTCCTAATACTAACAAAGTAACATTTGGCCTGGGCTGACACCTCTTCTCACTAGATCAGAAAACGCAGTTTCAAACAAAGATCTTTAGAGTAATGTTTTCTCTGGATCATCCAATTCTGACTCCCAATAAAATCAGAAAGCTTATCTCTTAAAATGCTCATTTCCATATCAGATGGCTTGTTTGTTGAACACACTGGACCGAGTGCAAACCATCGTATGCCTCCTAGGTCCAATTTGCTCATTTACAAGATGCTACAAAAAAGAATGTATTATGAATAGTAACCAAATATGGAGTTACTTTAAGAAAAGTTTTATGAGAAAGTCCCTCCAAGCTCCTCCTTTGGAGGTTAAGCAATTTCTTTCAGTTTACTCTTTTATTTATACTTATGAAACCAGTTAGAGCCACTTCCTTTACTGAATAAACCCTAGTTCTTAAGATAGGTGTTTTACAAACATCAAGGGAGGTGGTAACAAACACTCCCACCTACCATGCCTTTCCTTTTCACAACCGTGCTTCTCAGAAGAGGTCAAGCTTTGTCAGAATTCAGGGCACTCATAATGATTTTTCTTTTCCCTCAGATCATACTAGATATAAACCAAAGCTGGTAATAGGAATCAAGGATTTCATCAGGTATAGTAAATATATCTTCACCATTCCTGTCATAATGCAGAAAATGCGAAGTTTAAGTGTCTGGAAGGAGGCAACTATAGAAATTAGATTTGTCCTTTAAAATTTATGAATACATGACTCAATCTAACGTAAAAAATGAAAAGCTCCTATTAAACATTAACATAGAACTTTAAATAAACTTAAGAAAAAAAACTTCTGGGTTGAAATCTCTAGTTTTTGATTAAACATGAAAAAGAGATTATAGGTAGAAGCAGGATATTTTAACAGCCAGGGGATTATTTGTTCGTCATAGGCAGCATTTATAAAACCATGGTAAAGAGACTTAGATTCTAGTTTTAAGTTTTTGACTAACTAGGTACATGACCTGGAACCTCATTTACTTTCTTTAGACCTCACATTCCTTATCTTTAGTGATAAGTTTATTACTGTCAGCAATCTCTAGGTACTTTAACAAGTTGAAGGCACTCATTCTAGATTAATCAGAGAAGGGTTTTTACTGCTTTCATTGAGCAGTTTATAAAAAGAAATGCCTGCTCTGGTTAGCAAACAAGGAAAAGAAAATAACTTCCAAGAGACTACTCAGAATCACTTCAGAATCTTACTTCTTAAGCCAAGTGACTGGAAATATGTTACGTTGATTTAATTTTGATAAAAATCATACTCTTCAGCATCTAATGGAAAGAAAATTTAGCTGATTAAAGAGTGTTCAAAGAGCTTTAGGACTTCAAACAGTTCTTACAAATCGTTACACTGATTTTAAGTATTTGATTCCAGCATGTAGGTTAAATTGTATAAGAGTATAAACAGGTCAAATATTAAGCTAGTAAAGCCTTGAGAAAAAATAATTTAGGTTTTTGCTTGCCCCCAGTTGTCTGTAATTGAATTATCTACAAATGTGGAAAGGTTTTCCTGTCCCTTACATATACTACAAAACTTAACAAAATGTCAGATTTTTCTGTCCTTCTTCACTTATTATTATTAAAACCTTTAACTGAAAAAAGACTTAATATAGATGAAAATCAAAAAGTCTCATGAATAATTTTTGACTGCTTTAAGGAACATTCTAATTATGTAACTTTAGGTGAGGGGACACTTTAGAATCCATGTATCTGCACTCTTCAATTTATAGATGAAAGAAACAAAGCACATTGAGGTAAAGTGACTTATCCAAAATCAGATATTTAGTGATCAAGCAAGGCTAAATTAGGGTCTCCTTACACCTAAAGCTCTTCTCTTTTCACTGTTTTGTTATTGCCAAGGTTTTATAAATTGGTAAGGGAGAAATAGGTGCCAATGTCTGAAAAGTATGGAAAACACTGCATATTTATTCCTCTTCTCAGAACTTCACTAAGCTCTTTAGCGAAAGAAAAATTTCACTTACTTGGTTTTGTTCAAGTCAATGGCCTCACTCTTCCTCTGCTACACATTGTCACTGTGCCTACATATATTGCTATTTAATATATTATTACATTTACTATGCAATCCTTAGATTATTTGCCTCAGCCTATAGCCAAATTTTGTCCTAAAATTTATAAACCAAAACAGCTATACTATTTTACTAAAATTAATCATAGAAATGGAGATAAAATACCTGGAAACGGATTTTAAAAAGTGCCAGTCCAGGGAATGAAGAACATAAATTTAGGCCAAAGTTATCTATACAGTTATACTTATCAGGAATTCTGGATTGAACGTGTTAGAGCAACTGAGCACACTTCTGATATTTGTTCAACTGACTGCATGAAATGAACTCACCCAAGGCCTAAGCTTAATAATTGAGGTTCTAGAACTTATTTGGTAAAATGTAGATGAAAGAATTCAAAGACTGGGCTTCCCTGGTGGCGCAGTGGTTGAGAATCTGCCTGCCAATGCAGGGGACACGGGTTCGAGCCCTGGTCTGGGAAGATCCCACATGCCGCGGAGCAACTAGGCCCGTGAGCCACAAATACTGAGCCTGCGCGTCTGGAGCCTGTGCTCCGCAACAAGAGAGGCCGCGATAGTGAGAGGCCTGCGCACCGCGATGAAGAGTGGCCCCCGCTTGCCGCAGCTAGAGAAAGCCCTCGCACAGAAATGAAGACCCAACACATCCATAAATAAATAAATAAACAAATAAATAATTAAAAAAAAAAAAAAAGAATTCAAAGACTTAGGAAGATAGGATTGTTGACATGGATTTACCATATAAGACCTAGTCATGCATCCCCTAGATGGCTCAGAACACTTTCCTTATCAAAGCATTGAGAGCTAATAGGGGAGGGAAGCACCAACATGCCTTGAGAAGTTCACTGTCCTCTGTAGAACAGACCTTCATGTCATCAGACTCAACATCCTACCTATTGAGAAGGGATCCATTCTGCCTTTATGGATCACAAAATGGATACTATCTGCACTGTCTTTGGTGATGGCTAATTCAACATGGGATCTGTTTCAGACAGACTCTGGGGTAACCCTAATGAGTCCCACCTCCTGGTGTTCATCTCTTTGTGTAATACCTTCCCCATGAGTATGGATGGTGTCTATGACTTGCTTCCAACAGATACAATATAGGTAAGGTAATGGATGTCTCTTTGGTGGTTATACATTATATGGCTAAGGTTATGGGCAGCCACTCCCATTATATAAATATATAAATATAAATATAAATAAATAAATAAATATATATATATATATATATATATATATATATATATTGCATCTTGCTAGAAGACAGGCTACGGACTCACTATATGGTCTTTGATGAAGCAAATGGTCAGGTTGGAGAAGTCCACAAATCAAGAAACTACAGAATTCCTCTAGGAACCAAGGGCAGCTCCAGTTGATAGCCAGAAAAAAAATCTGGGGCCCTCAATCACAGAGCTACAAGGAAATGAATTCCAACAATTTGAATGAGCTTGGAAGTGAATTCTCTCCTGGTTGACCCTCCAGATGTGAGTACAGCTTTTTTGATTTCTTTACTGCAGCCCTGTGAGTCCCTGAGCAGAACACACAACAAAACCATGCCCAGATCCCTAACCCATGGAAACTGTAAGATAATAGATGTGCGTTGTTTTAAATGGCTAAGTATGTGGCAATCTGTTATGCAATAAAGGAAAACTAAAACAGAATTCCTAACGCTGAAATAGATGGATAGCATTTAAGGCGGGGAGGAAGGGAGGGCTGTAGGATCTGAACAAACAAACACAAAGACAAAAAGTCTAGGTTTAAGAAAATGAGGCCTTGTTTGATTTCACACAATGAAAAATCATAGCCCTTTATCCAACTCTTTTTTCCATGTTATTGCATATTTCCCTTAAATGAAAGTGATTCCAGAACCAGAAAAAAGAATTTGGTAACTCTACCACAAATAATGTGGCATTCATGGGTTGCTAAGACTAGCAAATTATGTGGGTCAGGTGACTGATGCAGTTTTGAAATTAATTTATCTTCATAATAGGTTAACTGACTTTAAAAAACTACCCTATAATTTTTCCCCAATACCTGAGGGTATGGTTGGGATGGGCTTGCTCAGCAATTGGAAGGTCTACCATATTGACTCTCTGATCCGTGAAAGTGAGAGCTGCAGTGATCAGAAAATTAGAAGAGCCATATGTAAGTCCCTTTGAAAGTGCCCCTTCTAACAAAATATATGTATGTATATAAATATGTGTGTATATCAATACACACACATATATATAATATATATGTATATAATCTTCAATGGAAATCAAATACAGTGTCACTAGGAATGACTTCAAAGATGCAGATGATTTCTAGCATAACCTTTTTTAACTCACTTGTTTGTCCTATCAGAGGATGAATGGATCTTTGAGAATTACAATCAGTTTTCAAAAACTTAACTATTTAGTGACTCCAATTTCACTTGCTGCTATTCTAGGTATAGTCTCTTTACTCAAATCTTTCCTTGGAACCTGGTATGCAACTACAGATCAGAAAAAAAACTTGTTTTTTTCCTACCTCAATAAACGTAGAGGGACTTTCCTGGTGGCACAGTGGTTAAGAATCCGCCTGCCAATGCAGGGGACAGGGGTTGGATCCCTGGTCCGGGAAGATCCCATATGCCGCGGAGCAATTAAGCCTGTGTGCCACAACTACTGAGCCCACATGCCAGAACTACTGAAGCCTACGTGCCTAGAGCCCATGCTCTGCAACGAGAAGCCACTGCAATGAGAAGCTCATGCACCACAGCGAAGAGTAGCCCCTGCTCGCCGCAACTAGAGAAAGAACGCGCATAGCAACGAAGACCCAAAGCAGCCAAAAATAAATAATAAATTTTAAAAATAAAATAAAATAAAAAAATAAAAAACAAACCTAGAATACCAAAATCAGTTTACTTTCACCTGACAAGAACCACAGGTCACTTCCACTGTCTTATTTCAGGACTATATCTACTCTCTTACACTTTGTCATAATTTACTTCTCAGAGACTAATACCGTTTTCCTGATTGGCTACATTGATAATATCATGCTCATTGGAGCTAATGATCAGAAAGTACCCTAGGTATCATGGCAAAGCTGACATATCCCAGGCTTGGGAAAAACTCACAGAGAACATAGCAACTTGTGCTCATTTAAATAGAAATATTCTAGGTATGCATTTGCCTAACAGGCCTGACATGCCTTTGCCACCATCAACAACTGAGAACTTTATGAATCCCTTATTCATCTTCATGGCATTCTGACTTTGAGACTTATTAGACAGCATAAGTATGTCAATAGTATGATGCCCTGAAGACTCATGATGTTAGCATATACCTCAACACCCCAAAACAGCTGGAGTTCAAGGTCTTGTTGATGAATCAGTTACAACAACTGGGGGACAGCACCTTGTGTGGCTGTGTGCTTTCCTACATACTGCAATTTGCTCTGCATCAGTTATCAACTTATGGTGGAGTTAGGGACATAACAAGAATACACAGAACTTGGAATTAAGAGGTAGAAATAACAACACTACCTCTCACTATTGCACCCAATAAGGCCAGCACACAATTCTGCTTCCTGCCCACAGGACTCTGCCTGGTTGATTTTTAGGTTTTAGAAACCTGACTACCTCCTGGAGACACAGCAATTATTCCACTGAACTGGAATTCGAGGCTGCCACCTGGTCATTTTTGGATCCACATGCCAATAAACCAACAAGCAAAACGAGGAGAGGACTCTAGTATCTGGTGAACTTGATTCTGAATATCATAAATAAATATCATTATTGCCACAAATGAGGGATGAAGGGAGAGCAGTTTATATCTGACATTTCCTACATTTGCCATGACCAGTATTAAATGTTAACAGGAGACTACAGCAATCCAATACAGATCCAAAATCACTCAGCTCCCTGAGGAACAAAGACATGTGTCCCCACACCAGGAAAACAACCAAACTGTCTAAGGTATTAGCTAATGACAAAGAGTGCGTGGAATGAGTCAGGGAGAAGAAAGTTACAGAACTCAACTATGGGCTCATGACCAGTTATAAAAATGAGGATGGAAGTAACTCCCTACATTTTCCTTCGTATGAAATGTTCTTTCACATATATATACATTGTATTAGTTATGGAAATCAATACCTCCAGTGTCAGCCCACTGAATCCAGCTCCTCCAGTAGTTTCAAAAATTTCATAACACACAGCATTACTTAAGCACAGTATTTTGTAAGCACATTATTACAGTCCTTTCTGCTTAAAATATCTAGATTGCTCCAAGCTTAGGAAAAGAACAATTGTTCTTAATAGGATAAATAATGCTTACAAAAAGAAAAAAACAACTATAAGAAACATATGCTCAATGGTAAAATATTGCAAACTTTCCCTTGAGAGTGGGAACTAGTAAAGATGCCAACCACTATCAATTTTATATTTGATATAAACTAAATTCTTAACCAGTGTAATAAGACAATAAAAAGAAATAAAAGGCATAGGATCAGTAAGAAAGAAATAAAATGTCATTATTCACGGATAACATGATTCAAAAGATTCTACAGACATCTACTATATTTCAAAAGTTTATAGAATAAGTGAATTTATCAAGGTCTTTGTATACAGTGTCAGTATACAATAATCAATTATATTTCTATATTCTGACAGTAAACAAATGGAAAACGGAATTTTTAATAATACCTTGAACCATAGCATCAAAAGTCACCAAGACCCTAAGACTACCTAATGAAATATGTGCAAAACTTTAAAGGAAATTAAAGATGATGAAATAGAACCACTGTTCTTTTTTCTCTCCTATACATCTATGAGTTCCTTGAGAATAGGGGCTAGGTCGTTTGTACTTGTATTCCTTCAGGATCTGGCACACTGCCTGGTATATATTAAGTGCTTGAACAGTTGAAATACACTTAAACATACAGAATTTTATATTATTTTAACCATTATTTCTCAATCCCTATAGGATATGATACTTATATTGAAATCTGCCATCTCCTATCTTTTCACAATTTTCTATTCTAAAGAATGACATCATGGGGAAAGACATGGGGCTAGTCAAGGAGAAAATAAAAGTTTTAAGAGAAAGGCAACCCATAGCACCTGGTGAAATGAGACTGGGTTAGGGGTAAGAAGGAGTATAATCTCCAAATCTTAAATTTAAATATCTCATTGCTCTGTAGGAAATAAATTGCACATTAAAAAAATCTGCTTTTTTAAAAAACATGCAGGTTTTATGTAAATTGCATCTCTGTTCCCTAATTATTTTAGACTGCTACCTTTGATTAAATACAGCAGGGAAATAATATAACTCCTTAAATTGCTTTTCATCTTAAATTTACTGTCAAAAAGCTTGCCAGCTGAACTGACAACTTAAGTGTTGTTATTCCAATTAGATGTTTGGAACCCAAAATTTCATATATTCTGTTGCACTAGTACCTATTGAGATGGTTTCATGAAAAAACTTGGTTTCCTAGAAGTTTTAAATATTGGAGCTGCTAAGGAATTTAAGATCAGAGTTGGTGTGGTCCCTTTGGACAGGGGGACCTCCCCACATCTCCTAATAGCTCTGAGGTATGGGGTAAGCACCTTATGACATAAATAATACTATTAACATATATCATTTGTTTACTCCTGTGTTACATGTATACTAGTGACCCTATTAAACACTGTCCTTCTTTGTATCAATGGTATCCAGAAAACAGTAAAATTTTTTTAAAAATTTTGATGACTGAATAATGAATGAATGAAGAATGAATATTACACCTTTATTGTTTCATATAAATAAGGCAATAATGCCCAACATAATTAATTTTTCTCCAACATACTACATGTTATACCACCAGAACATTCCAAAAATATATAAAATTTATATCTTTTTACCTAAACTTATCTCATATTCTCCCATTTATGCCTGGTTTTAGAAAATGTCTTACAAATACCAAAAAAATCAGTCTCATTTGGTTTAAAACTCAGTTTTCCTAAATTAATTTTTAGTCAATTTAGGATTCTCCCACTGCTGCTGCTTCTTGCCTTTTCCCTAGATGGCATCTAGATTTAGAATAAGTTTATATATAATTTCATGCACCAAGGAGGGGGGACGTAGATTGTGGAAATCAATAAAGACCACCCAAATAAGAGCAAGCAAAGGCTATTTATTCAGGGCTTGCTATAGCACGGGAGTTAACCATCATCACTCACATTTGGCAGAGACTCAAAGGCAGACAGGGAATTGGAAAGCTTTAGAGAAGAAAAAAGGGAGGCTTCAGGTGTGCTGTGATTGGGAATTGTTGGCATAGGGAAGGTAGAGGTGGGCTAACTAGAAGCAGGGCATCCAATGTGATTGGTTAGGGGAACCCAGGGGTGTAAAAACTTGGGAAGCTGGCAGTTATTAACCCAAGTATTAAACTTTGGGGGCGGATTGCTACGGAGAATGTGGTTTGGCTTCCTGGACTGGTTGTCTCAGGGATTGTGGGCCAGAGTTCCATTTTTATATATGGTTTGGCCACTGTCCATTTGTATATGCACTATCTCTACATTTAGCCCAGGATGGTTTTCTGCCATTTCTGGCCTCTGCTGAGTTGCTCTTTGTTACCCGAAGTGTTGGACTAAGTCATCGGCCCCAACTAAAAAAGTTATGTTTGCTGTAGCCCATAAGCTCCAGTCATCAGGAACAAGCACATTGTGAGGTTCCTTCCAGGCATCCCACCCTCCTAGCCATTTCTAGACCCCGCCTAGGGACAGCAATGGGATGTGGAGTGGGCTCTGGGATGCTGCTCTCAGACACGCTGGATTCTGGCCATCCCAACATCATCTCCACATGACCAGGTTACACCAAGTTTATCCAGACAACAGGTCTGTGTGCTAAAGAAGTTGGCTCCCCTAACTTCTCCGGTGTTTCCTTTGAACTTTCTGTCATTCTGCTTTTCTTCAGAATTTACCATAGCAAATAGAACACTAGATCTTTTCTTTTTTTTTTTTTTTAATTTTTTTTTTTTTTTAATTGTATAGCTACTTTATTTATTTATTTATTTATTTTTGGCTGTGTTGGGTCTTCGGTTCGTGCGAGGGCTTTCTCTAGTTGCGGCAAGTGGGGGCCACTCTTCATCGCGGTGCGGGGACCGCTCTTCATCGCGGTGCGCGGGCCTTTCACTATCGCGGCCCCTCCCGTTGCGGGGCACAGGCTCCAGACGCGCAGGCTCAGTAGTTGTGGCTCACGGGCCCAGCTGCTCCGTGGCATGTGGGATCTTCCCAGACCAGGGCTCGAACCCGTGTCCCCTGCATTAGCAGGCAGATTCTCAACCACTGCGCCACCAGGGAAGCCCTAGATCTTTTCTTAAACCAATAAACCCCAATTACTTTCCCTCTGATTCTTTTACCACTTTTTAATGAAAAAAAGGGGGCTTTTGAATCAAAAGTGTTTCTCATTCTACAGTTTATGGAGTCTATTCTAAGCTCTGGGTTCTTTAGGGTTTGGTGCTGGAAGTTTAAAGCAAAAATTCTGGAATTAAAACCCGGGTAAAAACCATATCTTCTCCCAGCAGATAGTGGCATCCCTATAAAATTGAACACCAGGGCTCTTGGTGCAAGTCCTTTTCTAGATCTTTCCTGTAATCATCTTAAGGGATCAAAAGTCAAGAATTTAATTCATTGTTGGTTCTCTAGTGTTCCTATGTGACAGCAGTGAAAAGAAAGCCATCATTTCCACATTACTGCTAGAATGGCATTGGGGAGAGAAGGGCAGGCCAGATAGGTGACTGCACATGGAAAAGAGAAGAGGTTAATAAAAAGAATTGAAAAAATATATTAAAATCTTTCCTCATATCTCTTTTAAGCACCATTTTTAATGTGCTTTCATATTTAATCAATGTGATTAATTTGATTCTCAAACAGTCCTGCATAGAGATAGAGCAACCACTTGTACTAATAAAGAGAGAGGTCCAATGACTACACCAAAGGTCACATAATTTAAAAATAGCAGAGAAAAGATTAAAATTCCAGGGGCTTCCCTGGTGGCGAGTGGTTGAGAATCTGCCTGCCAATGCAGGGGACACGGGTTCGAGCCCTGGTCTGGGAAGATCCCACATGCCGCAGAGCAACTAGGCCCGTGAGCCACAACTACTGAGCCTGCGCGTCTGGAGCCTGTGCTCCGCAACAAGAGAGGCCGCGACGGTGACAGGCCCGCGCACCGCGATGAAGAGTGGCCCCCGCTCGCCGCAACTAGAGAAAGCCCTCGCACAGAAACGAAGACCCAACACAGCCTAAATAAATAAATAAATAAATAAATAAATAAATAAATAAGATGATAATAATAATAATAATAGTAAGAGTTACTATTAAAAAAAAAATTAAAATTCCAGAGAAAGCACTTCTCCTTTAACAAACTTAGAATATATAAAATAGGTGTACACAGTATTGAAGGTGGCTTTTGTTACAGCCATTTCTTAATAATGCATTTAGAAAGCTTTTCTTTCATTAAACATTCAATATTCTTTGCCTTATTTGGAGGGAGCACACTTTCCAGGATAAAGTAGTATCTGAAAGGGAAACTGATCCTAATTATCAAGAGAGAATATCAAGGATAATCAAATTGGCATTGCACTGTTTTTTAAAAACTCTGGTTGCAAATAAATATCTTACATTTACGATTTATAATATTTAATTTTACCTTTAAAAATTTCTCAGCCACTTAACTATAAACAAGTGTTTCATACTCTTCAAAAAAATTCTTTTCTAGAAACGAAATGGAGTTATTTGTAGTGAGGTGGATGGAGTTAGAGTCTGTCATACAGAGTGAAGTAAGTCAGAAAGAGAAAAACAAATACAGTATGCTAACACATATATATGGAATCTAAGGGGAAAAAAAAAAAAAGGTCATGAAGAACCTAGTGGCAAGACGGGAATAAAGACACAGACCTACTAGAGAATGGACTTGAGGATATGGGGAGAGGGAAGGGTAAGATGTGACAAAGTGAGAGAGTGGCATGGACATATATACACTACCAAACGTAAAATAGATAGCTAGTGGGAAGCAACCGCATAGCACAGGGAGATCAGCTCTGTGCTTTGTTACCACCTAGAGGGGTGGGATAGGAAGGGTGGGAGGGAGGGAGATGCAAGAGGGTAGAGATATGGGAACATATGTATATGTATAACTGATTCACTTTGTTATAAAGCAGAAACTAACACACCATTGTAAAGCAATTATACTCCAATAAAGGTGTTAAAAGAAATTCTTTTCTAAATCATAATTCAAAAAGAGTCATGTACCACAATGTTCATTGCAGCCCTATATACAATCGCCAGGACATGGAAGCAACTTAAGTGTCCATTGACCGATGAATGGATAAAGAAGATGTGGCACATATCTACAATGGAATATTACTCAGCCATTAAAAGAAACGAAATTGAGTTATTTGTAGTGAGGTGGATGGACCTAGATTCTGTCATACAGAATGAAGTAAGTCAGAAAGAGAAAAACAAATACCACATGCTAACACATATATATGGAATCTAAAAAAAAAAAAAAAAAAAAAAAGGTTCTGAAGAACCTAGGAGCAGGACAGGAATAAAGATGCACACGTAGAGGATGGACTTGAGGACATGGGGTGGGGGAAGGGTAAGCTGAGATGAAGTGAGAGAGTAGCCCTGACATATATACACTACCAAATGTAAAATAGATAGCTAGTGGGAAGCAGCTGCATAGCACAGGGAGATCAGCTCAGTGCTTTGTGACCATCTAGAGGGGTGGGATAGGGAGGGTGGGAGGGAGATGCAAGAGGGAGGGGATATGGGGATATATGTATACGTATAGCTGATTCACATTGTTATACAGCAGAAACTAACACAACAATGTAAAGGAATTATACTCCAATAAAGATGTTCAAAAAATTATTTTCTAAATTTATTTACCTTATTATCTTTCTTTTAGAAAGTGAGATACAGGAGCTTGGAATAGCAGTTTCAGAATTTAATTTCTATTTTAAGGTTCTTTCCTATGTAAGTCTTCAATGGCTCTCCTAGCAGTCATCAAATAAATATAAATTAAATCAAAAATTATATAACACCTTTTCTGCTATTAATTGAGCAGATTTTTTAAATGATAATATTTAATGCCAAGATAAGAAGGTGAGCCAGGACCTAATATAAACTGCTATTGGAAGTGTAAACTGGTATAACCTTTAAGAAAATTTATGTTTCAGTGGAAAACTGTATCTGTTATAGCACATTCTTATGGATTATCATTTTCTAGCCCTGTCTGTTGTCTTGAAGTTATTTTGCAACTCTATGTAAGTTGTAGATAACTAATATAGATATATAAATGCTATCCTGCTAGTGATTTTAATTGCCTTACCCCCTCTCTGTGAAAAAAAAAAAAATCAGTGTTGTCTCAATTTGCTGTTCAGTTAGGGATTCATTTACTTCTTCATATACATTTGTGTTATTTTGACATTTCCTTTGAAATAGTTATAACATTTGCCTGGTTCCCTCACTTCTTATAAATAAATTATTTAATACGTATTCATTTTACATCTGTACGAAAGTTGTGATTTTACCTTTTCCTGAAAATTTATTAATAAACCTTTCTGGACAATTATTTGGCAGTACAGCTGGCCTTCTGTATCAATGGATGCCCAACCTGGGGATATGGAGGGCTAATTATGGACCATTTTAAGGGAATTGAGCACCAACAGAAGTTGGTATCTGCGGAGGGACTGGAACCAATCCCAGGAAGATACGGAGGGCTGACTACAGTTACCAACAGTCATAAAAATTTTCAGACTATGTGCCCAAATAACTTCACGTCTAGGAATTTGTCCTAAAGATGTAGTGAGAGATATATTTTCAATGATGTTTGTTTCAACATTATTTACGATAACAAAATGTTTATTTTGGAAATATTTATTTAAAAATTAGAAAAACTATTAAATAAATTTTGGTTGTGCATAAAAATAGAAGTTGTGAACTATTAATAAATAAATTTGGCAAATTTGAAGGATACAAGATCAACATACAAAAATTAAGTGCATTTCTATACACTAACAATGAACCAAAAAAGAAATTGAGAAGATAAGAAGATACATTTCCAATACTATCAGAAAGAATAAAATAGTTGGGAATAAAATTAACCAAGGAGATGAAAGACTTGTACACTGAAAACTACAGAACATTGTTGAAAGAATTTAAAGATACAAATAAATGGAAAGATATTCATGTTCATAGGTTGGAAGACTTAAAATTCTAGACGTCAACAGTACCCAAAGTGATCTACAGATTTAACACAACCCCTATTAAAATCCCAGCAGCATGTTCAGCAGAAATGTAAAAAAAAAAATCCATCCTAAAATTTATATGGATTCTAAAGGAACCCTGAATAGCCAAAGCAATCTAGAAAAAGAAGAGCAAATTTGGAGGTCTCACACTTTCTGATATCAAAACTTATTACAAAGCTACAGTCATCAAGACAGTGTGATACTAGCATAAAGACAGGCATAAAGACAAACATATAGACCAACAGAACACA